>NW_010362109.1:16024-85534 GCF_000414095.1 Morus notabilis | reverse complement strand
TCGGTGGCCAACGACTGGGGCGGCTCGAAGCCGCCGTTGGTCGAGGAGGATAAGGAGTTCATGGAGAAGAAGGAGAAGATGCATGAGCTTGAGCAACAACTCAGCAATGCTTCCCAGCAGGTAATTGATAGTACCTAAAAGGAAACTCATCGCTTTTTTTCAGTAGTTTTAATGTTATTTTTAACATCTTTTATGGTTGGTTAGTTAATTGTAATGCCAATTGCGAAATGGTTATTGGTTTGTTTGTGTCATATGCAAAATCTAGAATGGTTATTGGTTTTCTGATGATAGGCTGAATCACTAGTTAAAGCCCAACAAGATATGGGAGAGACATTGGGAGAATTAGGATTGGCATTTATTAAGTTGACGAAATTCGAGAACGAGGAGGCTGTTTGTAACGCCCAAAGAGTCCGTGCTGCAAACACGAAAGGTCTAGCAACTGCTGCTGTTAAAGCGAGCAGATTCTACCGGGAGTTGAATGCTCAGACTGTCAAACACTTGGTAATTGCAAACCTTTGTCATTAGGCAATGCATAAATAGTGCCTTTATGTTGTGCACATTATTGCCGATTCTGTTGAAACTAGTGGGAAGCATTATGATTTTGATGAATGGGATGCTTGAGATTTGTATGTCAAGTTGAATCTCAAACTTGGCAACAGGAGCGGGTTTATGCTTGCATTTTCCCCTTTCCTTTTTCATGATTCTATTATATGTATTGCAGGATACGCTCCATGAATATCTCGGGCTAATGTTAGCCGTCAACAGTGCGTTTTCAGATCGCTCGAGTGCTTTACTGACTGTGCAGACTCTTCTATCTGAACTAGCTTCATTGCAGTCGAGGGCTGAAAAGCTTGAGGTGGCATCATCAAAAATATTTGGTGGTGACAAATCAAGGATTCGCAAACTAGAGGAGTTACAAGAAACCATAAGGGTAACTGAGGATGCTAAAAGTGTTGCAATCAGGGAATATGAACGAATCAAGGTATTGTTTAATTCCTCAACGGTTTTAAATGTAACTGAATTCAGGCTAATGTTTTTATGGTATTTTTGGATGTATCTTATATGGAGGTCCTTAAGTTATGTATTTATGTTCTCCGTATGTGATTTTGTGCTTTTGACGCGTAGGGCATGTTTACCTAACTGTTAAATGAGGATAATTGATTTCCTTTTGAGCATTTACTTATATCTTTGGAAGTGGGGTCGGAAACAGTCCGGTTCCCTTTTCGGTGTTTATCCAACTTAGGAATAGGAATTTATCAATTTAATCACCAAAATGCCCCCTTTTTTTTTGTTACACCAAAATGTCCTTGTGTACATTAAATAATCATTGGCTTGATATGGGTGTATAAGTAAATTCTGCATTTATTCCTATTAACGAGGAAACAATATCAAGGGTGAGTTAGGATTTGAATTCCCGACACCACGTGGATCTTACTAAATTACTAATTCTCATTTGTAAGTAAACATATGAATAGGTGGGAAAAGGAAAACATTCCTCTCTTTTTCTTTCTTGTTCGTGTAGGTAGACATGCCCTTAAATTGACCTTATGACGAATTACTCAAGTTTGCAAAAGGAGGATTATTCTTGGTCAAACTATGGATACAACTGCTTGAGTTAGATATCACAATTCTATCTTCCCTTTTACGGGCAGGCTTCTCCCGTTATTTCCCACTGCTTTGCCTGCTCACTATAAGTTGTCTTTCCTTTGATCCTTCTAGCACTTGCAACTGATTAATTTTTTCCCTGCTTATTGGTTCAGCCACTTTCTTGCCCATGACCTGTCATTTTTTCTTATAGAGTAGGATATATCAAGGGCTCGAATATGATGGCTGAGATTGAGGATTGCATATGGAGTTTTATTTCTCCAGTTGACTCTTATGATACCTGATCGTGAAGTATGAATTTTATATCATTAATTTTGAGTTATTCGTTAGAGTTTAGTGTTTAAACCTGACTCAAGGCGGTTGAATTTTATAAAATGTTGTCCAAGCAGTAACTTGAGAACTTCAAGATAGTTACAGGAAGGGAAGCAATTGGTCTTACGGGGAAGTTGGAGTTAGGACAAGATTATGCAATCTATCATGATTCAATTTGCGTTTGGCTCTTCTTTTCCAAAATGGCCACACAGTAGGAATGGGCTCTTGTTATGTATTTGCCGGAGATAAAGGGATGACTAGGTTACTGTAACTTGGAACCAAAACTTGGTTGAGTGAGTCCCTTTGTTTTCAAAATTGGTCTAGGTAATACTACTTAGACAAGGTGTCAGCTATACCTTGGAGGTAAAATATGCGACCTTGAGCAAGAGGGCACTAGCAATTGATTGGAAATGACCAAGAGGATGCTAGGAATTGGTTGGTATTGACTGCTTAGTGTATAAGTTGGATTTGTATCGATAGTGCTATGTTAATCCCAGCTTTCTATGTCGGGATGATATTCTCAGTTTTCTAGTGAATGAAATTGTTATCTATTGATTGTCTGTGACTGTTATGCTTGTTCATATGGCTGTGTGATAAATGCTCTGAATTGGACTGAAAGATCTGATCTGTACAATTTCTTTTTTCCCGAGTAATATATGAAGAAAAAATTATCACCATGTTTTCTGACCAATCACGATTACCATTTGTTTTTCAACCAATTATAATGTTTCCGTGTGACATGTAGGGTTCCATGTGAAAATGTGTGGTGTATGCATTTGACATTGGAGTGTTTATTGGTTTAGAATAAATAATGGTGTTCGCTTGCTCTATTCGTGATTGTTTCTCGAAACCCATCTTGTCCTAATTGGGGAATATATAACTCGTTCTCATTTTGTTCCCTCATTGCAAGCAGTAGTTAACCTTGTACACCCTCCGTGGCAAAGTCCTGTGACTGGAAAAACAAAGCTGACGTGAAGAATTAGTTGTCTGCATTTTTAGTTACCGTGAACATTAGGATGTCATTTTTCTGGCTATAGTGTTAATCCGTCCTTGCTCATTATCCTGATCTTATATTCATTTTTAAAATCATTGTTGACACAGGAAAATAATAGGAATGAACTTGAAAGATTTGACAGGGAGCGGCATGCTGACTTCTTGAACATGTTGAAAGGGTTTGTCCTTAACCAGGTACTCTACTCTTTTGGTTTTGTTTCTCAGGGTCTCCTCTACGTCTGATATCTTGGCTATCAAGGCTATTTAAAGGGTAATGCATGGGACCTACTATGCTAGGATCTATTCTTTTTAACTACTTGTAGATACTACTGTTTTAACCGTTGGTTATGATTTAAACGGTCTGATCTGTGCTTTAGTGTGCAACACAGACAATTAAAACAACAACACTTGTCGGTAGTTAAAAAGAACATGTTCTACTAGAGAAATACCCCACCATATCTTATTTACTATTTTTCCCCCTTCTCCAAGTAGCTGCTGTCAACTAATATGTTTTCTCAAATAGGCGAGGATTCGTATAGGCAGTATAGACAATCATTGTTTATGTGGCTACGTGTTTACATATTTTGAGTTCGATCTTTGCTCACCTTGTTCACTTTTGCTACTCGGATTTTCATTTAGAACGCAAGTGAAATGGCTGCTAAAATACGTCAAATCTTCACGATTCACAAGTATTCCATTGGAGTGTTTATTCCAAGTCTTTGGTATATATCAATTTTACAGGTGGGATATGCTGAGAAAGTTTCAAACGTATGGTCAAAGGTCGCAGAGGATACAAGTGGATATGTAAAAGAGAGCAGTTGAAACTCAAGGATGTATATTCACTACTTTCTTCTTCTTTCTATTTTCTTTCAGATTTCTATTGATCCTCACCCTGTAAAAATCAAATTACATCCAACCAACAAACAAAAAGGGTGCACTTGGTAGTTCTTTAGGTTTCCCGAGTTGTATCTGTTAGAAAAATTGCGGCACTTGAATTTGATTCTGTAAATTATAATGCTACTTGTTTGACATTTTGAGGTTTTTACATCTTGATTTCCTGACTCTGACTTTGTTAACGAGAGATTGGGATCATGGTAATTTTTAGAAATACCACCTTCAGTTGTTTAATTATTGCTGTCAGTTATATCAGCGCGAAAGGTAGAATTATTCTTTTAGTTCTTTTTTTAAAGAGCTAAATTAAACTTAATGAAAGATGAGCTTTCTTGTAACCATTTAACGAATAGTAAAGTAAATAAATGAGCTCAATACAGTTGATGAATTCTCAATTAATTCAACTCTGTTTGAGTTATTTACTCCAAAGTTCTGATTGACTGCCTTCTTTTCATCCATCGATTCTTTTCCCAAGGATTGGATTTTTATTTACTTGAAGGTTCTGATTAACTGTCCCCTTTTCATCCATACGATTCTTTTACCAAGGATTGGGTTTTTTTTTTTTTTTTTTTTTTCCTATTGAGTAGCTTGATAAAATGCAGCTTAAAAATGGATTCTATTCCCAAGGATTGGATTTTTTTTTTCCCTGTTGAGTAGCTTGTTTGGACATTCCCACTCGGTTGAAGCAAAGACCTAAAGAAGCTAGTTCAAATTCAATCTATCCACAGGGTTGTCGAGGATCACAACAAGTCAATGCCATATGTGCCATCCAAGGATAATTAATAAATTCTTGAAACCGAGTAACAGGGAAAAAAAAATGCAACAATTTTTAGTAAAATAATTGGATATTTACCTTTTATACTATTTTTTTTAGGTTTATTTAAAAATTATACCTTTAATTTTTAATCTCATTAAATATATATTTTTAAATTAGATTTAATACTTAAATTTATATCTTTTTACGATTATAATCTTAAAAATACTTAAAATACCTTTGAATAAAAATGAAAAAAAGGAAAAAAAAAAACTAAAAATCTGAACTTTTGGTTTTGCCCTCAAAATTATGCACAATACCATTGAAATGAGTTTCTTTTGTTTTTTTGTTTTTAGTTTTCATGTTTTGTAATATTGAAAAGTTTTTAGTTTTTTTTTTTAAGGATAATTTTATCATTTTAAAGGTTAAAATTAATTATTAATTGAGATAAAATATAAATTTATATATTAAATTTAATTTAAAAGTATATATTTAACGAGATTAAAAATTAAATGTATCAATTTTAAGTAAACCTAAAACATAGAGAGTATCTATATAATAAGTATCTATATAATAGAAAACGCAATACGCTTTTGGTTGAAACTTTACGGCCCTGTTCATTTCGTCGATTTGAGTTTAGAATTTGAGTTTTGTTACAGTAAAAAGCTCTCAGAAATAGTCACATCTAACTTTTTTACTATAGTAAAAAATTCTCACATAAAATCACATCTCAATTCGAATTATAAACTCAAATCAGCGAAGTGAACGGATTCTACGTTTTGGTAGAAAAGGCTTGATATTTTATTTTATTTTATTTTTTTGGCTCACGCTCTCTCTCTTTCTTTTCAGCTTCTTTTCTTTTGTTTCTCTCCCAATCGCCTTTTCTTCGCTCCTTGATGGCAAATGGCAGATGGCAGATGGCAGATGGCAGAGGTATTGTCCTCTTTGCTTTTAAAGCCCGAGATAAGAATAGATGTTAAACGTTTACGATCGAGCCGCGTGACCTTTTTTTTCCCTTTCTTCTTCCTCTTCGCTCAGCGACGCTACCTTCTTCGCTCCTGCTGACTCTCTTACTCAGTTATTTGTCCTCTTACTCAGTCGTGGAGGCTTTTTCTCTTTCCGGTTTGGATCTCTCACTTCCCTTCCTTCTTTAGCATTTCTGGTCATTTCTTAATGTTTTCGTTTGTTCCCTTATGGTGATATCACTTAGAATCTGAATATCTGATGTTTGTTTGTTGGTTTAGGTTTTAATATGAAAAATGGAGAAGAAAATTAATAGTCGTTTGAGTATTGGTTTTGACAATATTTAGGTTTGGATTCTAGTTTTTTAAAAAAATTAAAAAAAAAGTGGCCGAATTTGATTGTTTTTGTTGGTGGTTATGATAATCTAATAGTTTGGTGGTTCGCATTGTTTTTGTGGTTGCTTTTCTACATGGGTACGTGTTTATCTCTACTTCGTCTTTCATTTTCTACATGGGTACGTGTTTATCTCTACTCTTTTTAAAAAAAAAAAAAAAAAAAAAAAAAAAAAAAGGCTCTGTTGTTATAGTCTTATATGGCTGTAGATTAACTATGCTTTTCCTTCTGTAGTTGGAGCCTATCTGTGGAACCATGTTGTCATTTACAAATAGTTGGAATAAATTTTGTTCTCATTTGATGGGTTTTTTTTACCTGCTGATTTTCTGCCAATGCGCCAGGTATCTGTATTTATTTACAATTTTTTTTTCCTGGTTTATGGCAGATCAGTTCAGTCTTTACCTTTGCAGCTCTAGAAGTTGAGGAGATATCAGGTTCAAAACCAGCTGAAGTGCAAAACTGAGGTAGGTTTTAGCAGCATATGTGACGTTCATCACTAGACATGATTTTTTGTTTATTTTGGCTGTAGAAATTTTAGTTTGATGGAGGTTTTTATTATGATAGAGAAAAAAGAAGTGCAAGAGGAAAAATGAACTATCTTTTCCTTCCCTTTTTTCCTCCTTTTTCCTCCTCTCTTTTTTTCTCTTTAAGTGTACATATGATCTGATATTTGGGACAGAGAAAAAAGAATGTTGTTTAATTTCCTCGTGCATTCTCTCAGAGACCAATTGAAGTTTTCTTCCAACATTTTTTCCCATCTAAAATAGACTTTTATTTGTTTGTTGTTGTTGTTGCCTTTTATTTTTATTTTTTTTAAGTGTTTGTATCTCAGAACAATTTGCATAAAAGGTGTGAACAAATTTGCTTATTTTTTCTTGCTTCCTAATATTCGTATATACAAAATGGATTGATGTAGATGTTCTTTACAATATAAAGTTATTTGCTTGTTATCAATGGACTTATATGGATACTTTCACTATGGATTTTTGAATTCTAAATCTTTTGTGAATTTTTGGAGATCACCTTTGGAGATCGGCGCCCATTTTTTTTTAATTGTGAAGTTTATATGGACAAAGACTGATATGTGTTTGTGGCTTATGGATATGCTTTTGGACCTCCACGGACAATTTACTCTTGTTTCTTTGTGAAGTATGTTGTTCCCTTACTCTCTATTTTTTTTTTTATTTTTTTTAAAGATGTTCTATTTTGACACTTACAACCCAATCTCTTACATATTGCATCTCACCTTTTAATAGATTTGCTTGTTTTTCTGATGTAGATTTCTCTTCTTTCCTTTGTATTTCTCCTATGAGTACTTTAAGCTTGCTTGTCTAATTACTATTGCAAATGTAACTAGCACTATTTTTGTTATTCCAGGAATAAAGAGAGTTTGATGTCTTGTGTTGATACAAATTGTTGACATTAATAAGTGCACTTCCTTCATTGTAAGAATTACGTATAATTTTTTTCCGACACGGAGTCTCACTACGCACGTTGTTTCAACTAGTAAAAATATAATTAGGAACATTATCTTTATCCTGTACCGCTTCCTAATTGTCCTTGTCAAGAGAATTCCTCAAGCAAAAGGGTGATACTCATATCCCTCTCCCTCGTCCCATCACCAACCACCATCCCACATAATTGAAACTAAACTAGTATCTAATCAGTGGTTGGGATTAGTTGGTGGAGGTGAGGGCATTGATGGAATTTTGGAAGGAAGGTTGGGAATTATGACTGTTTAATCAATGGAAATGATGTCTGAATTTTGGACCTCTAGTGAAATACTATTCATGACTCATTCATTTTATCAATTTAAATTTTTAATTTTAATTTTATTATAGTTAAAAACTCATAAAAAAACACATGACTTTTTATTTTTTATTTTTTTTATGCTATGCTGTAATATAAAATCACATAGCAACTCAAATTAAAAACTCAAATTAAAGAATTGATTTTTTTTAGTTAAAAATATCAAGTCAATAATTTGAACCACCAAACCTTAAAAATATTTGTCAAATATTAGATCAAATTAAAGTTGAACATGTTTACCAAAGGGGTAATAGTTTTTGACTTGAGGTTAATTCTGTGGGGAGCTACAGAATTTAAAAGAAAAAAGGTTGCTTATAACGACTGATACGATCCTCTCTTTGTAGTTAAACAAAAAGGAGGATACCAGCCAAACATAAAATAAAGATCAAGAAGAATGATGTAGACCACCAAATATTTATGTTAAGGACAAATTAATAATATAAATAATATATGCCCGTACTATTAGTCCGTTACATGAGGTTTTCATCCCCTTCATTCTCGCACCGAGAAAACGACACAGTGAGAGCTAAACGGCATCAATTATTTATGCTCATGTAGGAAAAGTTGGGGTGCTATTGCATCCATAGTAAAACACGTGCTTTCATTGATCTTAATCCAGACGGTTTGCATCATACTCCTATTCATCTCCCACCAGTGAGTGCAACGAGGACTTCCAAGTGTAGAATTTTTCATATGTTTATGGTAATAAGTTGCTATTGGTCCCGTTCATTTTACCAATTCGAGTTTAGAATTTGAGTTTTGTTATAGTAAAAAACTCTCAGAAATAGTGACATTTAACTTTTTTGCTACAGTAAAAAGTTTTCACATAAAGTCATATATCAACTCGAATTAAATATTTAAATTAACGAACTAAACGGGTTAATGTTTAGTCACAAAATGGTAAATCAATGTTTTAGTATATGGTGTGGTCATTGAGCCAAGCATGTTTTGGGAAATGACCGGTAACTTTTTGAGTAAATTGGCATATGGATTTTATACAAAAAGATTTCCTTATAACTTGCTTCCATGGTTTACCATGGCATATGAAATCAAAGCAGTGGAAAAAGGAACACGGAACTGAGCTACTGAAGCATCCATCAAGGCATGACACTCGCAACATTATTTTTCACCACCATATTACCAAGAAGTTCATCTTAGTCATATTTACTCGGCTTGTTTCCTAGCTTAAACTGGTTTATAGCTAACGTCAAACGCAGCGGTTGTTTGAGCATGTCTAGTTGTCATCTTCCTACAAGTTAGACAAACTTAATAGAGCACAAATACACAAATCGTAATATTTCAAGCAAAAAAAAAAAACACAAATCTTACTAACCTCTAGCCTCAGATCAGCTTCAGGTTTTCTAGTCTATTCTCCTTACAGAGCCTTCTATTAATAGAAAATTTTGGCAAAAACGTATATTTTATACTCATCCGAAAGTCTTTAGACACACACAACAACAACATAACGTGTTTAATTAAAGAATATGAGGGGCATTTCAAAAAAAAAAAAAAAAAGAGAGAGAGAGAAAAGAAAGAGCAGGCTAGGCTGTTACACAGAATGATAAAACGAGATTCTTCATTCTTTTGTGAAATAAATGATTAAGACTCCGTTTATTTTACTAATTTAAGTTGTTAAATGTGTATTCAGTAGGAAGAAAGAAAGGTATAAACATGTAGAGGGTAATCTCTGCGTTGGTTTATGAACATGAACAAATTTGGTGTAATCACAACTTTCTCACTCTTCCAAGTTCCAACCAATGTCCATGCATTACTTGTTACGGATGCCATCTAAATTGGCATCATTTTCAATTCATATATTTATTTTGCATTAATTTTTGTTCGAGTTTAATTAATTTCCTCCCACAATTGTCACAAAATCTACAGACGCGTAAGTTTCTCATTCCACAAGAAGCGACCATCATGCAAAAGTGGTGGTTTTCCATTACATAGAGAGAGTAGACTCGCTCAAGCCCAAAATTCAAGTCTCTTCCTCAACTGTCAGCTGTATGAAGTGCACAGAATTAAAGAGACATTAGTGACTGGTGCTGCATTAATTAATTAATTATCCCAAGAGGACCAATTCCACAAGATATAATCCGAGTCCAAAACCATTTGAGACGTTCTTTTTCTCATTTTTTGTCTCCTTCCAATTCCACCCTTATCCTTTCCCACCAAAATCAAACCACAAAATTGAAAACAAATAAATAAATAAAAAAAAGCTGAGAGAAACAAAAGAAAAAGAAGGATTCAAAGTCAAAAAGAAAGCTCAGTTTTATTTGTTTCTTTAATTTTCTTTTCTTCTCCTCTACTGTTCTGTCCCTCTCACCAGTCTCCATCAACTCTTGTCCGTATAGCCTCCGTCTTTATTTGGTCTAATTTTGCATCAATATTTTTTTTTCCTTTTTTTTTTTTAATTTTCTCTCAAACATTATTACCTACTTGCTTTACTTTTCCACATCCCCACAAACCGCGTTTTCCAAGGTCTTTCCTTTCTTGCTCTTTAAAATTTTCCTCAAACATATGCCCAAACTAAACCATGTCTGAATTTCATATTTTCTTCTCTCAATCGTAGGAGAAGTTGAGCTTGATTCTTAAATCCTAAGGAGAGGAAAAAAAAAAGGACAACAAAAGACAAAAACAATGGCTGAGAACGGCGAAGAGAAATGGTTAGCCGTTGCGCGCCACATAGCCAAAACCCTGGGAAGCAACGATACTATGGCGGACGATATTTTGCAGATATTCTCCAACTTCGACGGGAGATTTTCTCGCGAGAAATTGTCCGAGAAGGTTGTCGGAGAAGACGATCCCAGGGCCTGCGCCGTATTGGATCACGCCCTCAAGTCCCTCGACCGTCAGATCTCCCAGTACGTGGCGGCGGACCAGCCAATCTGGCTCGACCCCGCCGACTCCTCCGCCTTCCTCGACGCCATCGACGAGCTCATCGCCACCGTCAGGGAGTGGAGCCACTTGGCAGAGGAGAAGAACGTCAGCGCGTGTCTCGCACGGGCCGACGACTTGATGCAGCAGGCCATGTTCCGAGTCGAGGACGAGTTTAGGTCGTTGATGGAGCGCGGCGGCGAGTCGATCGAGCTGAGCCGCTCTTACGGGAACGGCGAGACGGCCGGGAACTTGTCCTGCGAGTCGGAGGACGAGGAGGAGGAAGGAGAAGCGGAGGGAGGTGAGGAGAGCCAGATTCCGACGGCTAGGCCGATCGGCGACTACGACATCGTGATCGACGCGCTTCCGTCGGGGACGATCAACGACCTCCACGAAATGGCGAAGCGGATGGTGGCCGCCGGGTTCGGGAAGGAGTGCTCGCACGTGTACAGCAGCTGCCGGAGGGAGTTCCTGGAGGAGAGCCTCTCGAGGTTAGGGTTGAAGAAGCTGAGCATCGAGGACGTCCACAAGATGGCGTGGCAGGACCTCGAGGACGAAATCGAGCGGTGGATCAAGGCCGCCAACGTCACGCTTCGGATCCTCTTCCCGAGCGAGCGGCGCCTCGTCGATCGCGTCTTCTTCGGCTTCTCGTCGGCGGCCGACCTCTCGTTTATGGAGGTCTGTCGCGGATCCACGATTCAGCTGCTGAACTTCGCCGACGCCTTAGCGATAGGATCGCGGTCGCCGGAGCGCCTCTTCAAGATTCTAGACGTGTTCGATACGCTGAGGGATTTGCTCCCCGAGTTCGAGTCCGTCTTCTCTGATCAGTACTGTATGTTGCTCAGGAACGAAGCGATCACCATCTGGAAACGGTTAGGTGAAGCAATTAGAGGAATTTTCATGGAATTGGAGAATTTGATCAGTCGCGACCCGGCCAAAGTTCCTGTTCCTGGCGGCGGGCTTCATCCGATTACTCGCTACGTGATGAATTACCTCCGAGCGGCGTGCCGGTCCCGGCAAACTCTTGAGCAAGTGTTCGAGGAGAACGCTTCGGCGATGCCTCCCATGGCGAAGCTCGAGGACCGAGCCTCGTCGTCGTCAATGTCGGTTCAGATATCTTGGATAATGGAGCTTCTGGAGAGCAATCTAGAGGCCAAGTCCAAGATATACAAGGACCCTGCTTTATGCTACGTGTTCATGATGAACAACGGAAGATACATTGTTCAGAAGGTGAAAGACAACGAATTGGGATTGCTTTTGGGCGACGATTGGATCCGAAAACACACGGCCAAAGTCCGGCAATTCCACGTGAATTACCAGCGGAGCTCATGGAATAAGGTCTTGGGACTGCTGAAGCTGGACAGCTCCGTGGCGCCTAATGTCGCCGCGAGGTCCATGAAAGAAAAGCTCAAGTCTTTCAACCAGAGCTTTGAGGAGATTTGCAAAAACCAATCTACATGGGTCATTTTCGACGAGCAGCTGAGGGAGGAATTGAAGATTTCGGTGGCCAAACTTGTGTCACCCGCGTATCAAAGCTTTATTGGAAGGTTCCAGAACGTTCCTGAGCTGGGGAGGAATGCTGAGAGGCACATCAAGTATGGCGCGGAAGATATAGAAGCTCGGATTAATGACTTGTTTCAGAGAAGTGGAGGATCAACCGGTGGCCGGAGGTAGAGGTAAATCCACTGACGATAGTTTGTATCTAGGAGTCTATGCTTAAAACTGTACTTTTTCTCTCTTTTTTCTTGTATGAATGGTCTAAAATTTATTTGTGGCCTTCGGTTAGATGTTTACTTGTGATAAAAGTAGCGCTTTCTTTTTTCTACTCCCACGTTCAATAGTGGAACTCATAGACGGATAATAGTTTATATTTACTTTTGTAAATTATATAGAAGTTTTGTTGCATTCAAAAAACTGGGTTCTGGAACTCTAGTTAGCATTATTGGAATTTGTTTTCGGGATGGGAAATTACTCAAGTAGTCAAGTTTAGAGGTTGTGCTTTTATATTTAAGATTAACACATTGGAAAATAAAGGGAGGCAATGTTTTTAAATTTGATTTTACGATGAAGTACAATTCTATAGGTAGAGATGATTTAGGAGGCAGCTTCTTTGGCAAAGTTCGGTCATGAAGCACAATTCTAAACCCAGGGGATGTTTCAATATGATTTAAGCACAGTTCGAGTAATGTATTACTAACTCAGAACAATCTCAATGATCTTCCATAAATCAATATTCTTCATTATGGGAAAATGGAAATGATTTGAAGAGTAACATCCGAAAAAAAAAAAAAAGAAATCTTTGGACTGTGCCACTTCCAGAAGACAAAACATAGCATTGGATCCTCGTTCGTTCCTGTTTTATTGAGCAAAATAGAGACAGCTACTAAGATACTGTTGTTAGTTGTTTCTATATAGTTTTTTTAACCTCTTCGATTGACTTTTTAATCTTCTTTTTGATTTTTCATGAGATTCCAGTTTCTGAAAATATTCAAATTTTACCTCTATTCTCAGTTATCTATCTCCCGAACATTCTTGGCCAGCAACGAGCATATTACGAAACCTCGGCAACATGTAGAGAGAATTCGATAAAATAAGCATTCATTGGATTTTATATGTTATTTTATTGGCGTATGAATCTCTGTTGGAGATTATAGACGTCTTAATTTTCATATTTAACGCTGATTAAATTGAAATCAATGACTGTTATCTCGAAAATAGTTTTTTCTTGAGGTTTACAGTGAGATACTGATATTATGCTGCATCAGTGGGATAAATGCTATTCCCCCTTTGCTTGCATGATGCTGCTGCTTCAATATGCCCTGTTCCCCAGCATCCTCTGCTGGCCTTACCAAAACTGGTTGCATCAAAATAATCGTATCCCAATCCTTTTTTTTTTTTTTTTTTTTTTTTTTCTTCTGTATGCTTAAATTTGGTAGTAATTTGAATAGTTAGACATCCTATTGGAGGTAGCCCAGCAACAGCCACTTTGCGATTGTTCCTGAAAATATACACATATATATAAATATATTTATATAAACGTGTAGAAATGTTATACTGAATCGCATCAGAAGGATACATAGCACCAGAAAATTCATTCTACCTTTAACAGTTTAACCCATCACGGTGAATAGGGGTACTCCAAACATCATAATAAAGGGGGCTTCTACGATAGAGATCGTACTTTAACTATTAATAAGAAACTATTGTAGAGATCGTACTTTAACTATTAATAAGAAACTATTGTCTTAATCATTAGATTAAGATTCTAACGCATAAGATACAAAGCTGCTACAATCATCAATAATGTCATAAAAACTTTATTCAACGATTAAAAATGCAATACAAGTTAGTTAAAATTACAACTCCTGCAGTAGAAATTTTTCGTAATAAAATATAAAAGTTTTTAATAAACTTATGCTTACCATATTTCTCAGGATGATTGATCATATCGATCAAGGGTGTTTATATATCTGTATAGACAATTTTGCTCCCTGTAAGCTGTGCCTGTATTCTGGGTAAAAGACTTGCAAGCTTGCGATTGTAAACTTTTGCGTCTGAATTCTACTCCTCTATACAGCTCCGATCCTCCACACTCACTCGCTTTGCACTTATTTGAATGGGCAAACAACCGATTGGAGGAAGCCCTGATATGGCTATTTTTTGGCATCCAAGATCATACAAATCCAATGCATGAAATTTTGGATACCAACATTTGATATTTAAACAGTAATATACTTGATATGTACTTCTTTTCTGTGATTCAGTTATGGCTTTTTTGCTTCTTTAGGCCTGGATCTTTACATGTGCCTTGGAAGTTGCAGAATTCATGAGATCATGCTGTTTTGCTGTCTAAAAGGACGGATTTTAGGTTTTTTCGTGTGTGTAGATAGACTAATTGCTATGCCAACGAGTTACCTAATCTTGGTGTGATAAATAGGAATAAAAATTGGTGGTATTCTGATTCTTTTGATTTTTTAGTATATAGAGATGTTATAGTTTGCCTTTTTACAGATTCTTTTGATTGAATTTTTAATTTGTATTCTTTTCCTTTCTTTAATAATATTCTCTTCTATTTGAGGAAGTTTTATTCAAAAAAAAAAAAAAAAAACTTTTTGTGAATTGTTTTCATATCGATTAGTATACAATATTTAGAAGAAAAAGAAAAGAAAGTGTTGTTTAGTATATATACCAGTTTAAGGTGCAAAAGAGTTACATTTTTAACTGAATAGAGGCGTTATAGAGCATTTCTATTTTCTGGCGTCCCTAATCATATGACTAATTGGTATACAACGCTGGTGGTGCCTTTTTAGGTTGTTGCAAGATCCACCAATATTAACAAATTTGTTTTTTGTTTTTTTTGTTTTTTTTTAAGTGCTGAATCATGTAGCGAAGGATAACACTGGTGTCCTATAGCTTTATTATTTCCAACCCCATCAGATTTATATCAAATCTAAATCAATTTAGATGTAATATCAATATAGTTCTAATATATATGACGACATATTAAACAAATGTAATATAGCAAATATTAGATAAAAAAATTATAAGCTCCTAATTAGATAAAACCTCCGGAAATATTAGATGTATGATCATGAAAAATGGAAAAAGATGAGGGGGGAAAAAGGTCACCTTGATAAAAGTTTTGTTAGACCTCCAAGCCTCAGGTTTGTGTATGCCAGAAGAAGGAATAGGAATATGCAGGGGCAGAAGGGGGATTTAAGTAACATGGAGCCAAGGCAAGGGTAAGGGGCGAGTTGTTAGGATACGGTTATGGTTATGGGGCTGTGTGCCAGGGTAGGATTGGGAAGGAAGTTAGTTAGAGGGTGGAAATAAGTAGTCCTAGCGGGGGCTACGGAGAGGGCGTCGAGAATTAAGTGAGAGTGAGTCTGTGGAGGTTTGGAGGGGTCCTCGAATTCCCTTCTATCTTTTATTTCCGGCATTGTAATTGTTTTCCCTGTTTTCATTTTCATCGTGATTCAATAAAAGGATCCAGGCCAATCTCCTGGTTAATTTCCAGATTCCTGTTATATTTCTTAGTATAATTGCTCTAAGGTGATAGTTCGACGGGAGTCCTAACAAGTTTCGAGTCTCTTCTGCAGAAAATCTTGGTAGCCACTAATGTTGAATTCTATCTTCCTTGTGGGTACGTCATAGTAATTAAAACCAAAGTCATTAGTGCCTGCACTTACTATAACCAAAGCCCCATTAACCATCTTTTTGGCCTGCTTTTCCCCTACAATCCTCTGAAGTCTCACCAAGTGTTCCTTGAAGTAGTGTGCTTGCTTCAAAACTGGTATGACCCCAGATGCTACTGTAGTTAACTCATCATACCCCGATCCGGCAGATGCGAAGCTGACACCGGTGGGGAGGTCCTCATCTGATAGTTTTGGATGAAGAAAAGGAGGAACAATGTCGTTTTTTATCCTTAGCATTGAGGCAATAAAATCAGGAACTAGCTTTCCGTTAGAAAACCTGCCTGTAGGGACATGACCAGGGAAATCCTTGCCATAAGGGTAATGGTTACCTTTAAACAGTGTGTTAATGTAGTTGTTGTTGCCTGTATCGACCGTCTAATCGCCGAAGATTAGAATGGCGGGGAGGTTTGGGGGAGCTAGTTTTGCCCTAGAGGCACTACTGCACGTGCATGAAATTATGAGCAAGATGGTGGTAGTTGGCGCCATTGTTATTTACTTTTAATTCATGTGTATCGTATATATTGATTTATTTAGTGTTTTAGGCTCTAAAACTGTTTCTAGTGAATCTCTACATAGATATGATTTGTAAAAGAACTTTAAAAAGATAAAAAAAAAAAAAAAGGAAACGTGACATGGATGCCAAGTTCCTGTTCTTACTTAATACATGAGAAAGGACAGATATATTGCTTTGCCGATGGAATTGGAGCAGATATTGATCGATCGGTTTCTTATAACTAATGTGCTTTTTTTTTTTTTGGTTGGAAGCTATAAATCTATGCTTTATGAGTTTTAGCAAGAAATGAGTCTGGACTGAAATATATACGCTAAATGATTAATGTTGGTATGTGTTATTTTCGTGCTTTCTTTGTGATATTCTCCTGTACTGCTTCCATATAAAGTTTACCGTGTAATTCAGGCGTTGCCTTAGTTGTAAAGAGAAAAAGAGGTAGAAGTTAATTAATTCTCCAAACAATCCACAAAAGAAGGAATATATTCAAACAAAAAGCACATTTGTGATTTTGTCAATGAAGAAATGAAAAAAAGAAATTATCATAAAGATCAGCGCCAAATTATGTTTTTATTTTTTACTTTAAACAAGTATTTTTTAATAACAAATAAATTTTTATGTGTTTCCTTTCTTATTTAAACATGTTTTTTTAAGTTAAACATGTATTTCTTAATAACAAATAAAATTATACATATTTAAAATCATGTCATGTTTATTTTGGTTATCTTAACTATTTACAGTAATTTCACTTTACAATTTAGCAAACGTTATTACAATGTTTTTCGAACCAGCAACACTTGAATGATTACATTTTACTAAACACTCAGTTATTTTTTATAACAGCTAATTCTTTCTTCAGCACAGTTAAAAATAATTTTTCTAAGATTTACAAAACTACCAAACTAAGCCATAATCATACTCTAATTAGCTCATGGCGGGTCAAAAGAAATTTCTCTTAATGCGGTATATATGTTACCGGTGCTGATATTAAATATTATTCACCTTTTAGTCAAGACTCAATAAACAAAATGGCTAGCAAAACCAAAATATTCAGAAAGGAATACTACAAAATGCCTCAAGTGAAATTGGATATTTGCGATTGCACTATGAAGAATTAAAAAAAGCATCCCTTTCAATGAGTCTTGGAAGAGGCAAACAATATTTAAGCATTATCTCATTATAAATTCTCTTTTTGGCATAAATTTCCGAATGAGATTTGGAAGAAAAGACTAAACGCTGTTTTATAATGGTTCTAAAAGTCTCCAAGATTTTGCGATAAAAAAGTCTCAAAGATTTGGAAAAAAAAAAAAAAGACTACACAATTATCCTTAAGAAAATTGTATCCAATAGCAGGGAGTGGATTTCTGAACTTTGTTAACCCTTTGTTTTTGTCTTAACAAACGTTTGATAGACAAAAAGTCCAAAATACCCATACGATCTCTTTTTCTTCTATTCTCTCCCCTCCCACTCCTCTTCCCTAGTACGATGGTTGGTTGCGGCATACAGCAACCCCGAGTCGGTCTCAGCCCTTGTGTAGGCCACCATCTAGCTCGCCTCTTCGACATGACCTCAAGTCGAATTTGGTTCTATCTTAGTGAAAAAGTTGCATGAGATATAATTTGCTTCATGAGCATAATCTTGCAGCCGATCTAGCGTGCGTTTTTAGCAAGTAAACCATTATATACTAAAACGTAAACTAATATATCAGAAATTAAACCTCTGGTATACTCAAAAGTATACAAAAAGGTTCCAAAAAAAATAAAATAAAAGGAGTATACAAAAAGGTGAACCAATGGTATACTAAAAGTAAACCACTGTAGACCGAAAGCAAATGAGGGTAATTAAGATATTTTACATTTTTGAAGTGTTATTTTTTGAAGAAATAAAACACTAAAGTATGTTTACAGAGATACCACCAAGATCTATTGTTGGATATTGCGATTCTCGGCCCAACAATTTATATTTCATCATCTTGTTCTGTTCCAGGGATTCTTATATTTAAACTTGGAAATAGTAGGAAATAAGTTAATATGAAAAGCTTAAGAAAGTATATAGGCTATTTTTTAGTTATAGAAATTCATAGTTCATAACTTATTAAGTTATGGTTTATAATCAGATAAGTTATGGACAAACTTGTCAAGTTATGGTTCATAACTAAATAAGTTATGGACAATAACTTGTCAAGTTATGGTTCATAACCAGACAAGTTATGGACGAAAACAGTAATTTGGTATATTTATTAACTTATATAAACTATTGACTTATTAATTTTAATTCATCTTGGCCTATTTCCCTCTTTCTCCCTTTAAACTTCGAACTTGGGCCTCTTAACCCATTAGACATACCGACCCAGCTCAAATCACCCAACTGCTGGGACAACTAATCTGTGAACCTGATTTCCTTCCTGATCATAATTCGCTGTGTTAAGGGAAAACCAAGTAGGAACCTCCGTGAAATATTACAGGTAAAAATTTTAATCATATATAGAAACAGGTTTAACAATAAAAGACAAAGGAAAGTCAACATAAATCTTCCGATTGTTTTATTAAATTTGATCGAATTTTGGTGCACTTGTGCAGGATCATGGAAGATATCTTGTATTGGAATTGATGCCAACCTCCATATTAATCTAGTACAAAAAAGAGTTTCTACATTAGATACATAATTTTTCTTGTGATACAAAACATGATATACATACTATTTATGCATATATCAGGAACTATTATATATATATACTTTTATTGGTCGAGATCTTTTTCCATATCCTACCTCATGTCTAGAAACATGAAGCAAACAAATAAAATATAGAAAATTTTCAAAACTAGTTGTTGCAATTATCACAAGCTTGGTTAAACTCAAACTCTGCACCATGCAACCTGAAAATGCCATGCATAAAATATTGTGCAATATGAGACCGTATATCTCACCTACCGCAGATTTCTACATTCAAAATTCTATCGTATCTTCAAAAAAATATCTAAAACTAAGTTGAAACATTCATTGGCTTTTAATCGATCTCCACGGTGATCGAAGAAAGAATCCTCCTCGGAAGAAGTTTTGAACCAACTGACAGGTATTAACTTAAAGATTATTATTAAGTGAATTATTACAAACACTGCTCTCTCTTTGGAATTAAGCTAGAAAGAGACAAAAAGTTTTGGCATCACATTGGTGGTAGTTAGGATTTTGGAAATAACTCTTTACGTATGAACTATTTATGATATATATAAATATTGTAAATGATCAATTTTTTTGATTTTTAGGCATTAATGTAACAAGTGGCACTATTTTTTATGAATATTTTATTTTTTATGATTTTTTTTATTTTTGTCTTTAAAAAAATAAAATAAAATAAAAACGATGTCAAAATTTTTTGAAATTTTACATTATGTGATTCATACATTTTTCTGAGAATGCTTACAAAAAAAAGCCCCAAAAAATGAAAAAAGAAAAATGTTGCCAAAAAGTCCCCAGCCCCAGCAGTGGGATGCCCAGGGGCCGGGATGGGTAAAAAATTCATATTTTTATTTATGTTTTACATTCTAAAATTAATACATGATTTTTAGGAATTAATGCAACAAGCAGCAACATTTTCTGATGAATATTCTTTTTTTTAATGATTTTCTCTATTTTTCGTCTTTGAAAAATAACATAAAACAAAAACGACGTCAAAAACTTTTGAAATTTTGCAGACACGATCCTTATATTTTTCTGAGCATGCGTGCAAAAATGTCCTCAAAAAATGAAAAAAAAGAAAAACGCTATAAAAAATCCCCCGGCCCGCACGGTGACATGATAGGTCAAAAATTTAAATTTTTATTATTTTTTGCATTCTAAAATTAATACACGATTTTTTAGAATGAAAGCAACAAGCAGCACCATTTTTAGATGAATATTCTATTTTTTTTTTATCATTTTCTCTATTTTTCGTCTTTGAAAAATAAAATAAAATAAAATCATTGTCAAAAAATTATAAAATTTTGTAGACACGATCCTTACATTTTTTTGAGCACGCCTACAAAATATGGCCTCAAAAAGGGGAAAAAATACTGTAAAAAAGCCCTCAGCCCGTGCAGTGTGGCGCCCAAGGGCCGAGATGGGTCAACAATTCATATTTTTATTTATGCTTTGTATTCTAAAATTAATACATGATTTTTAAGAATTAATGGAGCAAGCGGCACCATTTTTTGATGAATACCCTATTTTTTATGATTTTTTTTATTTTTCGTCTTTGAAAAATAAAATAAAACAAAAATGAAGTCAAAAAATTCTGAAATTTTACAGATACAATCCTTACATTTTTCTAACTATGCATGCAAAAAATAACCTAAAAAAATAAAAAAAATGTTGTAAAAAAGCCTCCGGCCCGCGCGGCGGGGTGCTGAGGGACCGGGATGGGTCAAAAATTCACATTTGTATTTATATTTTGCATTCAAAAATTAATACACGATTTTTAGGAATTAATACAATAAGCGGCACCATTTTTTTTTATCAATATTCAATTTTTTTTATGATTTTCCCAATTTTTCATCTTTAAAAAATAAAATAAATAAAAATGATGTCAAACAATTATGATATTTTACAGACACGGTCCTTACATTTTTCTGAGCATGCCTGCAAAAAAAGGCCTCAAAAAATGAACAACAAAAACCACTGTCAAAAAGCGTCCGGCTCATGTCGGGATTAGTCAAAAATTCATATTTTTTTTACATTTTTTATTCCAAAATTAATACGCGATTTGTAGGAATTAATGCAACAAGCAGCACCATTTTTTGACAAATATTTTAATTTTTATGATTTTCTCAAATTTTTGTCTTTGAAAAATAAAATAAAACAAAAATGATGTCAAAGAATTCTGAAATTTTGCAGGCGCGATCCTTACATTTTTCTAAGCATGCATGCAAAAAATGGATTCAAAAAATGAAAAGAAAAAAAAGTAGTCGAAAACCCCCCAACCCGCGAAGTGGGGCGCCTAGGGGCCGGGATGGGTCAAAAATTCACATTTTTATTTATGTTTTGCATTCCACAATTAACACATGATTTTTAGGAATTAATGCAACAAGTGGCCCAATTTTTTTTACGAATATTCTATTTTTTATGATTTTCTCAATTTTTCGTCTTTGAAAAATAAAATAAAATAAAAATGACGTCAAAAAATTTTAAAATTTTGCAGACATGATCCTTACATTTTTTTCACATGCCTACAAAAAGTGGCCTCAAAAAATGAACAACAAAAAATGCTGTCGAAAAGCGTCAAGCCCGCACATTGTGGCCGCAAGGGGCCGGGAATGATCAAAATTTCATATTTTTATTTATGTTTTTTAGTCTAAAATTAATACACAATTTTTAAGAATTAATGCAACAAGTGACACCATTTTTTGATGAATCTTCTATTTTTTATAATTTTCTATATTTTTCATTTTTGAAAAATAAAATAAAATAAAAACGACGTCAAAAAATTTTAAAATTTTGCAGACACGATCCTTACATTTTTCTGAGACTGCCAGCAAAAAATGGCCTCAAAAAATGAAAAAATAAAAACCCTGTCAAAATGTCCCCAACCCGCGCAATAGGGTGTCCATGTGCCGGGATTGCTTAAAAATTCATATTTTTAAATATGTTTTGTATTCTAAAATTAGTGTATGATTTTTAGGAATTAATGCAACAAGCGGCACCATTTTTTGATGAATATTCTATTTTTTTTATGATTTTATCTATTTTTTGTCTTTGAAAAATAAAATAAAATAAAAACGACGACAAAAAATTTTGAAATTTTGTAGACATGATCCTTACATTTTTTTGAGCGCCTCAAAAAATAAAAAAATAAAAACACTTTCAAAAAAGCCCTCGGCCCGCGCAGTGGGGTGTCCATGGGCGTCAAAAATTCACTTTTTCATTTATCTTTTGCTTTCTAAAATTAATACATAATTTTTAAGAATTAATGCAACAAGAGGCACCATTTTTTGATAAACATTCTATTTTTTTATGATTTTTTCTATTTTTCGTCTTTGAAAAATAAAATAAAATAAAAACGACGTCAAAAATTCTGAACTTTTGCGAAAACAATCTTTACATTTTTTTGAGCGTGCCTGCAAAAAATGGCCTCAAAAAATGAAAAAAGAAAAACGCTGTAAAAAAAGCCCCTAGCCCGCGCAGTGAGGTGTCCAAGGGCCGGGATGGGTCAAAAATTCACATTTTTATTTATTGCATTCTAAAATTAATACCCGATATTTAGGAATTAATGCAACAAGCGGCATCATTTTTTGATGAATATTCTATTTTTTATGATTTTATCTATTTTTTGTCTTTGAAAAATAAAAAAAAAATGTAAACGACGTGAAAAAATTATGAACATTTGGAGACACGATCTTAAATTTTTTTGACCATGCCTGCAAAAATTGGCTTCAAAAAATGAAAAAAGAAAAACGTTGTCAAAAACCCCAACCCGCGCAAAGGGGGCCCAGGGGTCGGGATGGGTCAAACATTCACATTTTTATTTATGGTTTGCATTCTAAAATTAATGCACGATTTTTCAGAATTAATGCAACAAGCAACACCCTTTTTTGATGAATATTCTATTTTTTGTCTATGAAAAATAAAAAAAATAAAAACGAGGTCAAAAAATTATGAACTTTTGCACACATGATCCTTACATTTTTTTTAGCATCCCTGCAAAAAATGGCCCTAAAAATTGAGAAAAAAAAGCTATCAAAAATCCCCCGGGCCGCGCATTGGGGTATCTAGGCGCCGGGTTGGGTCAAAAATTCATATTTTGAAATATGTTTTGTATTAAAAAATTAATACATGATTTTCAGGAGTTAATACAAGAAGCGGCACCGTGTTTTTATAAATATTCTATTTTTTATGCTTTTATCTATTTTTTGTCTTTGAAAAATAAAATAAAATGAAAATGATGACAAAAAATTTTAAAATTTTACAGACACGATCCTTACATTTTTCTGAGCATACCTCCAAAAAATTGGCCTCAAAAAATGAAAAAAGAAAAACGATGTCAAAAAGCCCCAGGCCCGCGTAGTGGGGTGTCTAGGGGTTGGGATGGGTAAAAAATTTACATTTTTATTTATGTTTAGTATTCTAAAATTAATACTTGATTTTTAAGAATTGATGTAACAAGCGGCACCATTTTTTCATAAATATTCTATTTTTTATGATTTTCTCTAATTTTCATATTTGAAAAATAAAATAAAATAAAATAAACGTCCAAAAATTCTAAAATTTTTGAGACACGATCCTTATAGTTTTTTGAGCATGCCTGCAAAAAATGACCCTAAAAAATGAAAAAAGAAAAACGCTGTCAAAATGCCTCTGACCCGCGCAGTGGGGTGTCCAGGCGCCGGGATTGGTCAAAAATTCATATTTTTAAATATGTTTTGTATTAAAAAATTAATACATGATTTTCAAGAATCAATACAACAAGCGGCACTATTTTTTATGAATATTTTATTTTTTATGATTTTATCTATTTTTCATCTTTGAAAAATAAAATAAAATAAAAATGATGACAAATAATTCTGAAATTTTGCAGATACAATCCTTACATTTTTCGATGCGTGCCTGCAAAAAAATGGCCTCAAAACATGAAAAAAGAAAAACGCTGTAAGAAAGCCCCGGGCCCGCGCTTTGAGGTATCGAGCTGCTAGGATGGGTCAAAAGGTTATATTTTTATTTATATTTTACATTCTAAAATTAATACCCAATTTTTAGGAATTAAGGGGACAAGCGGCACAATTTTTTGATGAATATTCTATTTTTTATGATTTTCTCTATTTTTTGACTTTAAAAAATCAAATCAAATCAAAATGACGTCAAAATTTTTTGAAATTTTACACACATGATCCTTACATTTTTTTGAGCTTGCATGCAAAAAATGGTCTAAAAAAGAAGAAAAATGCTATAAAAAAAGCCCCCAACACAGTGAGGTGTCCAGGGACCGAGATGGGTCAAAAATTTACATTTTTATTTATTACATTCTAAAATTAATACCCAATTTTTAGGAATTAATGCAATAAGGCAGCACCATTTTTTTAATAAATATTCTTTTTTATGATTTTCTCTATTAATGTCAAAAAATTCTGAAATTTTGCGGACATGATCCTTACATTTTTCTGAGCATACCTGCAAAAAATGGCCTAAAAAATTTTACAAAGTAAAACGTAGATAAAAAGCCTCTGTCTCGCGCAGTTGGGTGCCCAGGGGCCGGGATTGGTAAAAAATTCACATTTTTACTTATGTTTTACATTCTAAAATTAATACACGAGTTTTGAAATTAATGCAACAAGCGGCACCATTTTTTGATGAATATTCTATTTTTTATGATTTTCTCTATTTTCTGTTTTAGAAAATTAAAATAAATAAAAATTACATCAAAAAATTCTGAAATTTTACAGACACGATCTTTACATTTTTCTGAGCATGCCTGCAAAAAATAACCTCAAAAAATGAAAAAGAAAAACACTTTCAAAATGCCCTCGGCCTGGGCAGTGGGGTGCCCAGGGTCCGAGATTGGTCAAAAATTTAATTTTTGCTTTATGTTTTGCATTCTAAAATTAATACTTAATTTTTAGGAATTAATGTAACATGCGACACTATTTTTTTGATGAATATTCTATTTTTTATGATTTTCTCTATTTTTTACCTTCAAAAAATAAAATAAAATAAAAATGACGTCAAAAAATTTTGAAATTTTGCAGACACAATCCTTACATTTTTCTAAGCATGCTTGTAAAAAATGGCCTCAAAAAATGAAAGAAGAAAAACACCGTTAAAAATCCCCCGGCCCGCGCAGTGGGGTGTCCATGGGCCGAGATGGGTAAAAAATTCACATTATTATATATAGTTTCCATTCTAAAATTAGTATATAATTTTTAGGAATTAATGCAACAAGCGGCACCATTTTTATATAATATTCTATTTTTATGATTTTTTTTATTTTTTGTCTTTGAAAAATAAAATAAAAGAAAAATGACATTGAAAAATTCTGAAATTTTGCAGACACAATCATTACATTTTTCTATGCATGCCTGCAAAAAAATGGCATCAAACAATGAAAAAAGAAAAACGCCGTCTATATGCCTCCAGCCCGCACATTTGGGTGTTCAGGGGCCGGGATGGGTGTAAAATTTATATTTTTATTTATGTTTTATATTCTAAAATTAATACCCAATTTTTAGGAATTAATGCAACAAGCAACACCAGTTTTTGATGAATATTCTATTTTTTTATGATTTTCTCTATTTTTCGTCTTTCAAAAATAAAATAAAATAAAAATGACTTCAAAAAATTCTGAAATTTTACAGACATGATCCTTACATTTTTTTGAGCATGCATGCCTTCAAAAAATGACCTTAAAAAATGAAAAAAGAATAACGCTGTCAAAAAGGACCCGACTCGCAGACTAGGGCACCTAGGGGCGCCCAAGGTCCAAGATGTTTCAAAAATTCACATTTGTATTTATGTTTTGAATTCTAAAATTAATACATGATTTTTAAGAATTAATGCAACAAGAGGAACCATTTTTTTATGAATATTCTATTTTTTATGATTTTCTCTATTTTTTATCTTTGAAAAATGAAATAAAATAAAAATGATGTCAAAAAATTCTGAAATTTTGCAGACACAATCTTTACACTTTTTTGAGCATGGCTCCAAAAAATTACCTCAAAAAATGAAAAAAAAAAACGCTTTCAAAAAGCCCATGACTCGCGGAGTGAGGCGCTCAATGGCCGGGATGGGTCAAAAATTCAATTTTTTATTCATGTTTTCCATTCTAAAATTAATACATGATTTTCAAAAATTAATGCAACAAGCAGCACCATTTTTTTTATGAATATTCTATTTTTTATGATTTTCTCTATTTTCTATCTTTAAAAAATAAAATAAAATAAAAATGAAGTCAAAAAATTATGAACTTTTGCAGATACGATCTTTACATTTTTCTGAGCATACCTACAAAAAAATAAATATATATAGACGCAAAATAATTAGCAAAAAAAATAAAGATTCCACATCAAATTATTTGGTGCTATCTGTTTATAATTCTCAATATAGTGCCTTTTATGGCCCAATAAAAGTTTTTTTTTTTTCTTTTTAGTTATATGGAAAGAAAGGCGTTTATGTGGGTATAATATTATGGTGTCCAAGAGGACTTCGTGGAGTTTCCATTACCACTTGATATGTTGTTCAAATTAAAGCAATATATTGCCTTACTTGGTTATTTTGTTCGTTGCGTTTTGCTTTTTACTTCAATGTCTACATTGTATCAAATTCATTGTTCTGATCTTTATAAGCGTCTGAATAGACTTGTGTGGTGCACTTATAAGTAGTGATCTCCTCATGCCTACTGTTTTATTCTTGGCCGTATCTGGACAATATAATTGTTCATGTTAATGCAAGTATTTTGTCACTCTCTGCATACTAGCTAGCTATTAGCTAGTACTTATTTTGTTCAAAAACAACAATATGAATCGAAGCTAAAAATTCCAAATTCATGTGTTATATATGTATATGTGATACATGGGTCCATGCAAAAAAAAAAATAAAAAAATAAAAAAATAAATGGAGCCTGCATAATATATGGTGGTGGCCTATGTTATAAATCCTTCCAAGATATATAATATGATCTCCCAACCCTTCCACGATCCGGAAAATCAATCCTTACACGTTCAGATTCATGAAAGCTTGACATTTCACCAAATATTATACGGAAATTCATGTGCAGGACTTATTGGCCACCCATTGGTATGGGGCCTATTTGATGCAAAAGCTATTTATAAATATGTTTGACATAAAAATTTGCTTGATAAAAGGAAAACTAAAGCATAAATTTTCGAAGAAAAAAGAATAAAGAAGAAAAAGAAAAGAAGCTAAAGCAAAATATGATTTTTTGCATCAATATATTATATGATCTTCTTACTTTTGCATGTTTTGATAGCTATCATCATGCTCTATCGGTACGTGTCCAAGAAATATGCTTGCAATATTGCTTGCATCAATCTGAATGGTCGTATTCAGAATAATTAAGGCTAATTTGCTTGCACAAACCATTCAAATTAGCTTTACATAATTATTGTTGTTGTCCACGTTGCCACATTCAGTTAATTAACAACAACGAAACATTTGTATCGACTAATAGATTGGCACTGCAGTAATTTAATTTTAATTTGTTGTATAAATGCAGTCCTGTACAAATAATTTTGTGAATCAGAATTATAAACTATGTACAAAATTTTGAGCCGAAAAACAAATTAAATTTGATTTAATTTTCTTCATACTACATTAGTGTGTGTGTATATATATATATATATATCCTCAACTATATATCAGACTTGGCGTTAATAACGTTTTCAAAAATTTAATCAAATTAGTATTAAATCCATTGAGTGTGTGCAGTCTAATTATTATCCTCACGTAGAGTTAACATGCACATTTTTCCTTCTAAATATTCACGTTTATATCGATTACCAAGTTTTATTTATATTGTGGGCATTGATTTTAGGATTAAAATAGCTAGATAGAGAAAAAAAAATACAGAAAGTCTGAGAGGTGTGTGCTTTTTCTTACAATCTTTTTTTTCATCATAATAAGATGCTACAACGGTTGAAAATGGACGTATCTCTTACTTGAGAGTGAACCAGTGTAAATATTAGTTTATTTCATCCTCAATTTGATTACCCTTGATAAATGATAAAGAATTAGGGCAAAAATCACTGGCATTAATATGGCTTAAAAGAAAGAAATAAAATGATCACTTCTTATATGTATGTTGGACAGACTCGGATACAGTGAATTGGAAAGCAATTAGTTTCCCAAGATTAGTTATCAAAATTAGCTTTTGCGCAACAATCCGGCAATGCCAGCTGCAATAGGGGGACAAATCCATGGTTCAAGATGAAAGTGGAAATCTCTTTTATGATCACTATACGATGATAACCACACAAAAAAAGTAAATAAATAAATAAATAAAAAGTGAAGCATTTAAATTATGGAAATGTCTTTTAAGGGGTGGTGGAGCAAGTACGAGAAGATTAGGATACACACACACACACACACACACAGATATATATATATATATATAGATAGAAAAAAGTACTACAGTAGCAGTTAACTTAGAAGCAGCTTGATTAATCAAACTCAATTAACACCAAGCATAATGATTAAGACATTATTCTATCAAGACTTGTATACACATTATAAAGAAAAGACCTTATATTTGAGTTACTTATAATTTAAAAACGATTTTTTTACCCCCTAAAAAAAAAAAAAAAAAAAACTTGGAAAGAAAACAAAGAGTTTGATTAATATATTGTGCTTCCACCTTGGCTTTAGTGTAAAGACAGACTAAGCTCACGTTGTTCAATAATTATGAATAGGTTTTTTTTTTTCCTTCTCCTTCTTCTTCTTCTTCTTTTGCTGTTTGATTCAATCTTACATATAAGTTCAGGAATCTTATGGCACACCTCGTGCGTTTTCCCTAACAACCATATGTTGTTTTTATTTACTTAATTAAAACTAATTATACGTAAATTAAGTAATAATAAGCTAAGGCTTTGTAACCGCTGGCCAATATGGTCGGTGCCCGAAACCTCCATACCACGAAGCTTCGTTGATCTTATTCTAATAAGGTACAATTTGTGCTCCGATGGCATGTACGTATAGTTTTATGGATATATATATATATATATAATCCATTAATCACTTTAATCCCACACGTACGAATAGACAAAACACTCTCATCACTTGTCGTGATACTACCCAAATGGGTTACAAATTAACCTTTTCCGTTTGCTAGATTTAGTACTTGTTGCATCGACCGACAAGATATATAGTTGGATCTTGATGATGGGCTTTTTTTAGATCATATATTTACGGCCAAGCAATGGGGTGGGATGTTGTAGCGTTTTGCAGCAGAAAGCAAAAAGTAACTGCATTAACCGGGCCATTTTTTCCTCTTGTGCTATGGTTCTTTTTGAGAAAGAACTTCTTTCTAGCATATTATACTAATCCTAATTGAATGAATTAGTTAATTATGAGATATTAGTTTGCTTTGTGATCTCTCTTTACACTAAGACATTTTATTATAAATAAAATAAACTAATTTCTTATCAGGTAACTAGAAGTATAGAATCATTAATGTATTAAGTACGAAAAAAAGTTGATATAAAGATCCAACGCTTGACATACTGGTAGGTCAAATTTTTCTAACCGTTAAATCTGCATACTTTTTAATTTTTACGTGATTTTATATAGATCTAACGGACAGAAATAATCTACCGATATATTAGCGTACCAGAGAATGTCTTTCTTTTCATAGACATATTTTTATGTTCCTCTTTTGTACACAAACCTTTCGGAAAGCTAGGAAGAGACTATACACACCATTGAATAAAGAAACGCTAAGCAATTTCTTTAAAATGGTAAACTTGCATATTTTTGTTAGGAAAAAAAAAAAGCAAATATATTTGCATAACCCTTTTGCTAAAAAAGGAAAATAAAACTTGCATCGTCTTTCGGAATGCCTAGATAAGTCCCCTTATAAAAATAATGCTTAAATGAGAATTAATAAATGTGGCAGTATGGACAAAGTGAGTCAGTGACATTTACTCAGATATATAGTAAAACTACGTGTATCACCGTTTTTTTTATTTGTTTAATCAACCAATAATTTTTAGTTATTTTCTATAATGCAGAATATTAAGTACTTTGGGTAGAGGGAAAAAAAAGTTGTATCTATTTAAACAAATATGCTATGTACTTGAGAGTAGAGAAGTAGTTCGGGCTGACAAAATGTGCTTTGTAAAAATAACTCAATAGAAAAATTTTATTAGTAAAATAATTTTTAAAAAATTTTTATTTATAAAATGACAATTTTTTACAAAAAATGATTAGATGGTCATTTTTTATAAAAAATGAAAAAAGTTATTTTGTTAATTTTACTTTGTTAAATAGTCATTCTAGCATATTATTCGCTGACAAACAAACAAAATAGCTCATCGATGAGGACGTTGAATTTAAAATCATAATTTTTTTTTTTTTTTTTTTTTTTTCAGTTCAGAACAAGAGCATATGGATGTGAATTCTATAGTCAAAAGAATCTGATTATTCTCTGTTCAGTACGTAGCCAGCTAGATATCTCTGCATTTCATCCATTAGTAACTAATAGTTTTATCCACAAGAAAATAATAATTGAATGTTTTATTTATTATGGGACACCATGAACCTCGGCCTTTGAGTTATGCTATATTTTTATATTGGGGCATTTTAATGATCTGTTACGCGTATAAATGCACGTGTTACTATAGAGAGAGAAGTATTTTTATCTTCATTTTTTGACGGTACATACATAAATAAAAGAAAAAGAAAAAGAAAAAGAAAACGCGCGCTAGCTTTTTATTGACAGCTCGTTGGATTTTGTTGGACGAAGGTTTGAGAAGTACATCAATACAAAAGGCAAAAAAAAAAGTGTTCCTAAATTGGAAAGCTTTTGTGATAGAGAACATATTTGTTGCCAGATTTTTTCTATTTTTTATATAGAAAAGGATTCGTTATGCTGTGTGAATTTTAGAGAATGTTGAATTCCTCATAATATTTTCTATTTTAACAAATAAAAATTTGTTAACTCAAAATCATTTGCGTAGAGTTCATAACATAATTCATCTCTTATAGCTAACACGCTTTTAAAGTCGGTCAGCCTTTTATTATAAATAGTGAATTTTTGGGTGATTTTTGTTTGTGAAACTACTCAAGTAATTTATAACTGGAACTGGTTGCTTATTGATATCGTGTTTCTTTCAATAAGAAGCTACGTAAATGTGACATATTAATGTTTGTATTACCTTTATATTTTTCTTTTAATTAAAAAGATAAATAGTGAACTTTTTTCAAATAATTAACTTGACCGCGTGTGGCCCCATCTGCCAGCGGGTTGGGCTTATGACATATTATTATGATGCGGTTTGTTGCAGTGGAGGAATATTAATGGTAATGAGAATGAAAATGATAATGGTAATAGAATATAAAATATAGTTAATTTATTTGTTTAATTGTAATTTTAAGAATATTATAAAATAGAATATAAATATTTTCATGTTGATAAAATTACCCTTATATTACATATAACACTAATATTATTATATATCAATATAATAATATATAAAATGTAATATAATATAATATAATTATTATTATATATTATATTATATAATTATGATATAGAATATAATAACATTATTAAAATGGTTAATATAATTATAATATTATAAAATATATTATAAGATTATGTAAGAAACAATAATATTATAACTATAATTTAAAATTACAACTATATTATATTATACTATACTATAATACATATAATTAATATTATATTATATTAAATAAATATATTATGTAGTTAGTGTAATACACTATAGTAGATAATAATATTAGAATTATAAAATTATATTAATATTTAATTATATTATTATATTATTATTAATATAATATACCATAATTATAATATCATATTATATAATAAAATAATAATATTAGAATTGTTAATATAATCATGATATTATTTGTTACAATATTACAATTATATTATATTATATCATATTATTGTATTATTATATTATATTGTATATTATATTGTAAGATTATTATATATTATATTATAAGATATAATTACATTATAATATATAATATATTATATTATATGACATATTATAAGCTATAATTACTATATAATATGTTGTAATTTTATTATAATATTTAAGGATAATTATGAAAAAAAAGAGCTTGGAATGACTATTCATTTTATGTGAGGAATGAATGATAATTCATTCAAAATGGTGAATGACCATTCATTTTTTATAAATGCAACCAAACATCATACTTAAATTCTATTATATTTTATTCATTTTTTTTCCATCCAACCAAGCACGCCCTAAATAGACTTCGGCTTAGCTTGAGAATAATCACTTATAACATGTACCCTAAAATTTCACACAAAAAAATAATAATAATAAGGACATGTACTCTTAAATTTCCATCCGTACCTAATCTCATAAATCGGTGTAAGGCATTATTATTTTAAGTTTCCTAGTTCCTACCCTTCTCAGTGCCTGAATTCGTGATGAGACCAGTCACTTGGTCATGTTGTGGGATCCACACCACACCCCAGGATTAATTAATAAATGATATATAATCTGTATAGCTTCTCGTTCAGTAAAAATAATAAGTTTTCATATAATTAAATTGAAAAATAATAAAACTAAAGATTCCTATATTATTTGTTTTACTAATAACTTTACCGAAAGGAGTTATTTTGTCTTTTACTACGAGCATTTGTATAATAAGTTAATGTGGTTAATAATCAGCTAACTATAGAAAAGGTCCAATATTTTCTTAATTTGGGATCAAAGGCTGGTTTTGTTACTATATATATATATATATATCTGATATATTTCTTTTAATGTTTCCTACTAAGATTTGGATTAAACATAGAGTTAATTTGATAAGTAATAAATGAGCTCCCCAAACTCTCGTTTCTTTGTTGTTTAGTGAAAGTTCAAGGCATGCAAAGAGGCCAGAGTTTTTGTGATTTGTTGCTCATTTAAGATTTCTTTAATTAATATAATACAATCAACAGACTTACTAGTTCCAATGACTGCATTTGGCTGCATATGAAAGTGAGAATAGAAGTACTCTTTGTTACCCCCGTTTTTTTTAACTAGAAAGCTTCATCGCATAGAAAATGGTGTTTTGTTTGTTTGTCAATTTTAAAATAAGTCTCAGTAGATGAAGTATAGAAAATGAACAAAAATGCATGATAGGCACTCATATGATAATTGGTTATATATAAAAACCTCATGGAACTATATATACTATAAACTTAGTTAACACGGTTTGCAATTTTTTGTTTAGTTCTAAGATCTACTAATTAAAAGAAATTATACCACACATCATGGCGGTACATAATATAATGAAGATTGATGGTGGCAGTATTAATATTGCATTTAACTAAAATTATATATATATATATATATATACACACACACACACACATATACATGTAATAGTTAGCAAACAATTATGTAATAAATTCTTTTTTCCCCCCCTTTTTTTTAAACACAAGTTGAATAATTGATAGCGTGCTATATATGCTACTCAGATGCAAGTTACATGCAAATGCAGTCTTAAGGCAACTTTCTCGTACTTTCTTAGCACAAAATACGTAGTTAATTAGCTTAATCAACTTGTTTCCAAAGGTTAATTGGGACTTGGAAGCAATTTTTATAAATAGTACTATTACCAGGCGGCTCAAGTTAATTAACGTATCGAAGGAAGGGCAACAAAGAAAAGACCATCAATCCAAACCCCATATATAACATTGATTGGAAAAATCCAAACACAGGGACAAATTGGTCATTTCCAATACATCCACTACATCCACTATACATTAGTATTTATATATCGTATGTGTACGGTTGTTTATCACCTATTCCAATCTATACATACATATATATATATATATATATGTATATATAACTCATTATTCTCGGTCTTCTCCATCGCATTGGACCAACCCCAAAGAGCACAGAAGGGAAAGAAATTAGAGCTAGTGAGAGAAAGAAGAGAAAGAGAGAGAAACACGAACAAAGCCTTAAAAGCTAGCTTTACAGAGAGAGATAAAAGAGATCATCAGATCAATATAAGAACTGCTGATCATCAAAATATCATTATATTACAAGAGATATGGGCAATAGTCTAAGGTGCTGTTTGGCTTGTGTTCTTCCTTGTGGAGCCCTAGACTTGATCCGCATAGTCCACTTGAACGGCTACGTCGAAGAGATAACACGTCCGGTCACCGCCGGCGAGATCCTACAGGCAAACCCTAATCACGTCCTCAGCAAACCCTGCTCCCAGGGCGTCGTTCGCCGGATTTTGATCCTCTCGCCGGAGTCCGAGCTCAAGAGGGGAAGCATCTACTTCTTGATCCCGGCTTCTTCGGTGCCGGAGAAGAAGAAGTCCGGTACCGGCCTTAAGAAGTCCTCCAGATCAATTAAGAGCAAAAAGTGTACCATTACTACTAGCTCTTCAGATTGTGATCGTTACTTGTCGGAAATTATCTCCGAGAAGAAGTCCTCATCGCGCCGCGATCGCCACCGGAGCGGCCGAGTCGGCGTATGGAGGCCTCATCTCGAGAGCATCTCCGAAGACTAACTTTTTTTCCGGCGCCGGAATCTGATAATTTCCCGGTGATGACCAGAAGTGGTTCAATCATGCAACATATGGGGCCGGTTTTTTTTTTTCTCCTTTTTTTTTTAATCCCTTCTTTGTTAAAAATGTACGTGGGGTTATATAATTCGGTTTTGTGGATAAATATTTTTATTTTCACTCTTGTTTCATTTTTCCCCCTCTTTTCTTTTGTTTTTGGTTCGATCTGCGAGTAATAATGGCAGATTCGGAATTTCCACTGTTCATGAGATGATCATCATCAGGAATAACAGCACTATCACAGAGAGAAAACGCCAGAGCAAGAAGAAAAAAAAAATGGTTGTATAAAAAATACGTTTGTATTTACACCTGAAGTTGTAAGTAAATATGTTTTTCTTCTCGTTGTGACCACTTTCTATAGTCTCATGTTTCTGGGTGGGATAAGAAATTTGCCGAAAAGTCGTTTGATATTTCACTTTTTTTTGGTATTTTCTGGGATTTATTAATTTATATTTGGGCAAGATTGAAATTTTCACTGTGTTTTAGTTTGGCATTTTGGAATAAGAAATGTATTTCTAGAAATATATATGAACGAAAAAAAAAAACCAAACCTGATTTAGTCTTTACTGTTTCGACCAATATTAATTAGATCGGTCTATATATGTTATATATGGTACATGCAGCAAAATACTAATTATCAAATTGTTCAACAAAAAAAAATACTGAACAAATTAAAAGGGTTCTAAAAGAAAATAAATTATTTCTGAACCCTTTTTTTATGCCATTTGGAATGAGGTTTCGCATCAATTTATGATAATTACATGATTGCCTCAAAGTACTCCAAAAGATCTACCCTCATTTTCTCCAAGGTCAGATCCACTTAATGATCAACAATAATAATTAGAACTAGCATAATGTTCTAGTTTTTACCATTGACAATAATTTTTAATTGTGCAACCAATTGACCATTTTTCTATTGGAATATTGGGTGAAAAGCAGTTCATGGGTTTCATAGAAAATGTTTGTGTAGTATGATTGGAGCAAACGTGTCATACCACTTATAGTGCATGATTAGAGAGTCGTGATAAATGGAATCAAGCACATTTGGTTCATCTTGTAGTATGGATATTTAATTTATAGCTGACTACGACTTTTTGTATTTCATTGTATATATATTCATTCATGTTAAGAAACATAGAAATGTCTTTCTGATGAACTGAAAAATGCTAATTGACATATACCGGTTATAACAACTTCTGAAAAATACATATAGGTAATTAGCTACAAATATAATATATATTCTTAAGGTTCATATATAATTATATTAGCTGCTTATACATTTATTTTTTAAGTTGTCTTCAAAGGGTACTAATTAAACTATTTAATAATCAAGAAACTCAAAATTACGATGACTTTCTCCATCTATCATAGTGCGGAAACATGGTTTGAGGGGTTGAGTAAACTAATCAACACATAAAATATTGCTCAAGTTCTAAACATGCGTATATAAAACAATTTTACCATGTATACGAGTCTTTATTTTTGGGAGAGAGTGGAGAGATTTATAGCGTTGGCGTTTGTATATATATCGACAAAAACTACAAGCTCTTCATACGACCACAATATATAATTTTATAGGTTGTACTTATATTATCTTATTTAGCATAAATCCAAAAGTTCTCAAATAGCGACACCTTCACGCTACATAGAATTAAATGTAAACAACCTGGCAAATCTTCTTAAACATATTTCTTATAACTCGGTTCTCGCATGGATTCTCTCCTCCTCCTCCTCCTCCTTCTCCCACATTCATACACATTATTATATATTAAAAATATTATTGTTTAACTTTTGCACCACAAGCCCCTACATCGGTTATAGCTAAATAGTAGATCGTAGATTTCCATTTTCCGAGCTTGAAATAATATTTACATATATTTTCTTAAATCATGTTTTCAGAAATAATTATCACATGGTAATTTCACTAACCTATATCAACATTGCGGTGGCATTCTTTCATTGATTGAATTCGAAAATGTGTAAAATTAATAAGTGGTATAATTTTAAGGAAAACCGAACTTTAACTATTAAGCCTAGTTAATTATATTCACTAGACTAGATAATTACTGACCTATTAAAATAGTAAGATGGCAGATCCCAATGAACTAAGGCACGCATTGAGCCTTGAGAAGCATTGGTTAAGGACAAAGAGGATCTGAGTTCACGTGTCCAACTCCAGTGTCCGGAGGAGAACTTGGCTGAATCTCTCTAGATTGGAGACATGATATAGTCTTTTGGATGACTTCTTGTATAAATATACATTTTCATAGGGTATTCGGAGGTGACTTTCAATGTCCATTGGTCAATTTTGAGTCAGTATTACAATGTCCCAAAATTAACTTAAATATATGCAGGCTCTCCAAATCATGACAATCTTAAATTTTCAATTAGGAGATAATTTTCGGAAAGGTGAAGCATATGATTATTAACATCATTACTAAAATGGTTAATGGTAAAATTAAACTCGTGTATAAGGTCCAAATATATGTGAAAAGGGAATAACATTTCTACTATTAGGTATATTGGAACCATGTGGTTAGTTTCAGAGCCACAATTTTCTTATGGGTATAATCAAGATTTTAACTAAAAGTACAATGTAACAAACTTTCTTATTTGTTTATGTGTTTGTATTTACTTATAAAATATTTTTATCCTTTTCTTCTTCTAAATGAACTAAACTTGTAATATAGCTTAATTCATGTAATTATTGTCATTAAAAATATTACAGACGGACAAACTAGAAAAAAATTTATAATGAGGGCAAAAGTGCAAAGAGCCCTCAGTCCATGGCCTAATCTAGCTCCGCCCTTACGTGTGTGCTTAATTATTGGAAGCCTCTGACCCATCCTGGCTGTCCCTGTTCCCTAGCTAGCTATTTGTTGTTGAGAACTCAACATCATTAAATTGTAGTGCATGCCCTGTGTGCCATCTAGATCAAGTCAAGCTAGCTATAGCTACTACTTTATTTTTATTTGAATTATTCTCAATTTTGTTTTTTTTTTTGGCTGAGTAAGATGAGGAATGGAGAAAATAAAATAGAACAATCACACGGTAGTATGATTGAACGGGTATCTTTTCTTGTTAGCATTCACAATTAATTATAGGACCTGGCTCGTTTTGTCATTTTAATGGCTGATATTGCACGCACTTCTTTGATTGGTGACCTTCTTTTTTTCTTCTTCTTCTTTCTTCACCCAATTAATGGCTAAAGCCGTACAACACTCGTGTTTGTTCTTTTCCTCCATAATTTCGGGGTTTTAGTTGATCTACTATATATATACATATATATATATATATCCATATCCATGCATGAATATATGGGGGAGGGCCCCTTCGAACGTGGGTTCAAGTTCTCTACAGATACTACAATCATTGCTCAGTCATTTATGAATTCCTGTGCTGTATTAGACACATTTTAGGAGTCATAGGTGGAAAAACCATAATTTCAAATTTCATCTCTCCATTATCTCTAGCTTACTTCTTAGACTAAAAATAACTTTTTTAACGTGTTAATTAATGAAATACTAATGATCAGTTTTATAAATAAAGCTCTTTTCCGGATCAATATATGCAGATCATCTTGAAATAGTATGCGGAAAATAATTATAAGAAGTAATTATTTTAGAGTTTTAAATAAACATGTATATTCATAATTTATTATCTTGTTATTAATGAATGGCAAAAGGAAAAATTTTACAAACTATGCCAATATAGGCTTCTGAAATATTTTCAGCGTTGCATTTGTGTATGATCTACAGGTTTACTTTCAAGATATATGGGGAACACTAATACTAATTAGCTAATGTGCTACTCTAATAGATATATACTATTACACGAAGTAATTACGAGTGGCATATCCTTTCCTCTATAGAAAGAAAAAGAAAAAAAAAAAAAAACGTATAACTACAAAGCTCTTTTGCAATGAGCAGTTCTAATGAAAAAAAAAAAAAAAAAAAAAAAAAAAAAAAGAAGAAGAAGAAGAAAGAGCCATTTTAGACCCTGGGAATAAATATTGCTCATAAATTAATGCTAATATTATACATCCATAATCTATTAACCAGAAAGATGATCAGATTATAACATGTGTGTATATATATAAATATAATGTCTGCAAAAATTAGTATACTTAAAAAATCAAAAGAAAAAAAATCAAATGTCCTCGTATTAATAATATGATAATAGTGATCATACAAATACACCATAATATCGTGCAGGTGAAAAAAGAGTACATATTTGATCAGATTATTCGTCTATATATATGATACATACAAACCGTCTACACCTGATCTCTGGATTTTCTGTTTGTTTCCATAGAAACTGGGACTGGCCGTGGCCTGGTCACTTTACTACCCAAGTTATTATGATGATGACTGGGCACTACATCGACCTGAACAGAGACGGCGCTATTCATCATCATCATAACATGATACTTGGGGCTATCTGGATCTTTGACCCCTTCAAAGGCGTGTTGTTGAACCACCAACAGCGAGAACTCGCTATTAGTATCCCCCGACGCCAGCACGTCCCCTATTGATCCCAGCTCCGGGTATTCGTTCCACTCCGTCAGCCCCGCAAAGAGCGGCGACTCGCTAAAATGCCGTCTCCCGACTAAAATCAGGTTGTACGACTGATTCTCCATCGACCGGATCACGTTTATCATCTCCAAGCTGTTCTTCACCGCCTTTTCCTTGTAGAAATGCTTCTTTTTAGTACTAGTATTGCTGCTGCTCTTGAGAAAAGCCTTGAATTTGTCCACCATGTCCAAATCATTCTGCGAAGGCTCCACGTAACTGTCGACCAACCGGATGACCGTTACGCAGACGTTAGCCTTTCCCGCCATCCGCATTGCGTACGCCAAAGCTTCCCGGTCGTCCGGTCCCTCGATGAATATGACCCCGACGGAGTAAGTTCCCTTGGAGGACAAGTAATTGACGGCCGCGCTGCTGCTGCTGCTGCCGCGGTCGACCAGGATGCCGACGGAGCAGGGCGTGTTTCTGAGGATGTTGAGGTTGACAGCCCTGAGGGCCTCGTGGTTATTAGCGGTGGCGGCTGCGCCGTGTTGTGACCAGTACTGCTTGTGGAAGGGAACGATGACGATGCAGGCCCGCTTCTCAAAGGCAAGGGAGCAGACGTCGTTGTGCATGCTGGCGCAGGGGGCCATGGCGGTGATGGGTGACATCATGACCTTGCCAGAATTGTGGTGCTCGAAGAGGCGGAAGGCGTGGATGATGCGGTCGGAGAGGGTGGAGTGGAAGGAGGTTCGGCGGCCAGGACGGTGAGTTATAAGGAGCGGGGTAGAGCGGCCGGCCAGCGGGATGAGGTGGACGACGTAGAAGCAGAGGGGGCTGGTGGTTGTGGGGTTGGAGATGTCGAGGAGGCGGATGAGGGACGGGGTGTTGTCGTGGTGGTGGACGCAGGCGAGGAGGCGGAGCTCGGAGTCGTGGGAGGAGGCGTGCTCGATGGTTCTTCTCTTGGTGGTGGCATAACGCTTGGAAGGGTTGTAGAGCTTCTTCACTATGGGTGTTACTGTTCCAGTTAGTACCACGGTTGATATCACCATGATGCTATAGGATTTTTGGTCGATCAGCTGCATTCAACGGATCATGGTTACAAATACAAAACTTGATTATTATAGTTAGCTAGGTAGGTACATAAAATGAATGTTAGAATGTTAATATATACATACCATGCAAGTTAAATTTCCAGTGATCGTGACTACTTATTTGTAATTGGTCAACATTTCATGTTGATTCTAAGACTCGCGTGTAATTACACTTCTGATCTGTTATAAGTTTACAGAATAATCCTTCTCGAATTAGAAGTGATAATCACTACTCTGATATATTTGGCATTTTTCTTTTGAAAATTCAGAAGGATTAGTACGAGATAATAATGGAAAACAAATCGTGGAACAATGAGATGTTGTACATTTGTATCTTCGTTACTAGAAGGGTTCATATGTGATTTTTTTACTTTTCAAGCTCCTTGATGTTTTTCTTACTTTTGATTGAAACTATTTGACCATGGATATTGTTGAAGTGTTAATAACATTCCTGAAATTCTTAATTACTAAGCAAAACTAACCAAGCATACAACTAAGCTTGAGCTGTACAGTATAAGTAAGCTAGATAGCAAGCAGCTGCATCATTCTTCCAATCATATGCATCTATGTGAGTTACCAGCATAAAGCTTTGTCATCCAGCCAATGAAAATCAAGCACTAGCATCACCCAACCAATCATATGAATTCAAGACTCAAAAAGTAAGGAAGCAAGCACATTGCCGATTAGAGTTTTACCGACTTAGGAAATCTATATATAGGCTGTGTTGCACTTCTTTTTAAAAAAAATAATAATAATAATAAAAAAATCATTTGTAAAGAGCTCTGTTCGATTATTGTTGGGCATTCTTCTAGTCACTATGGCGGCACAAATACAATCGATGATGCATGTTCCAATTCCCATTTTCAATGGCGAGCACTATGATTACTGGAGTATAAAAATGAGGACATACTTCCAGTACGAAGATTTGTGGGATATAATAAGCGAAGAGCATAACGTGTTTCGTGAAGATTTGTCAACACTTTCTGCAGCCCAAAAGAAGGAATTAAAGGGGAATCAACAAAAGAATACGAAGGCCTTATTTACTCTGCAACAAGCAGTTTCCATGGAGATTTTTCCCAGAATTTCAGAAGCCAAAACTGCAAGAGAAGCATGGGATATCTTGTAGGAGGAGTTCCATGGCAGTGAAAAGGTACACACTATTAAGCTGCAATCTCTTAGACGTGCTCTAGAAAATATTACAATGAAGGAATTTGAGACAGCTAGAGAGTATTACTCAAGAATTAAGGAGCTAGTCAATAAATTGAGAGGTTATGGGGAGAATGTTTCTGACGAAAAAATTGTTCAAAAAATATTGATTAGTCTGACAAGTTTAAGCAAATAGTAACTGTCAGTGAAGAAACCAAGGATATAACCAAGTTATCAGTTACTGAATTAATGGGCTCATTAGAAGCTTTTGAGAAAAGAGAGGATGATGGAGAAGAAAATGAAGATTCAACATTAGAAAGTGCATTTCAATCTAAGCTGAATATGAAGTCTCAGAATTTTAAGAATAATTGGGAAAAATCTAGACAAAATTCTAGACGAGGAGAAAGCTCTAGAAGTAATGGAAATCAGAGGGAGAAAATTGACCAGAGGAAAAATCCAAAATATCCACCATGTGGCATCTGCAAAAGATCTAGTCACTTAGAGAAAGAACGTTAGTTTCGGAATAAACCACAATGCAGAAATTGTAAGAAATTTGGGCACGTAGAAAAGTTCTGTCGGCTGAAAGGAAGTCATCGGGCTAATTTTTCTGAAGATTATGAGGATCAATCAACTGTTATGTTCTATGCATCTCAAGCTAGTTCTAGTGAATAATGGAGCAAATGGTACATTGATAGCAGATGCAGCAACCACATGACTGGTGATGAAATTATATTCTGTGACATCGATACAACAAATAAATCTAAAGTGAGGTTGGGAAATGGTGCTCTAGGGGAGGCAAAAGGTAGAGGGACAATCTCTATCAACATGAAGAAAGGCACGAGACACATTCAAAATGTTCTGCTACTTCCCAGCCTAGAGCAGAACTTGCTCAGTGTGGTCAAATGATTCAAAATGGGTATTCTGTACACTTTGAAGGGGACACCTGCAGAATTTATGACAACAAAAACAAGAATGCTATAATTACTGCTGTGAAGATGGAAAATAGAAGCTTTCCCATCCAGTGGAGATATTCTAAAGAAGTTGCTATGAAGACACAAGAAGATGACTCATGGCTTTGGCATCGCAGATTCGGCCACTTCAACTTTCAAGGCTTGAAGATTCTATCAGAAGAATATGATGAAAGGCATGCCACGCATCAGAGATAAAGATGACGTATGTGAAGCTTGTCTACTCGGCAAACAACATCGTCAACCATTTCCTTCAAACAAAGCCTGGAGAGCTAAAGGATTGCTAGAGTTGGTTCATACCGACGTCTGCGGCCCAACGAGAACTCCTACTCCAAGTCAAAATAGGTACTTTATTCTCTTCATTGATTATTATACAAGAATGATGTGGGTGTATTTTTTCAAAGAAAGATCACAAGTTTTTGAAATTTTCAAAAAATTCAAAAACTATATTGAGAAGCAAAGTGGTCGTCAAATTAAAATACTAAGAAGCAATAGAGGCGCCAAATACAACTCTAGACAGTTCAACAAGTTTTGCGAAGATGAAGGAGTAGAACGTCAGTTTACTGTGGGTACGCTCCTAAACAAAGTGGAGTTTCAAAAAGGAAGAACAGAACAGTTATAGAGATGGCTAATACAATGCTAAAAGAGAAGAGACTTCCAAAATCATTTTGGAGAGAAGCAGTTTCTACAACAGTCTACTTGTTGAATCGTTGTCTGACTAAAGCCGTTCGAAACAGAACTCCAGTTGAAGCTTGGAGCGGACGCAAGCCTTCTGCAAAACACCTTAAAGTCTTTGGTTGTGTGTGTTATGAGCACATTCCAAAAGAAAAGAGGAGAAAGCTGGATGATAAAACACAAAAAGGAATTTTCATGGGCTACAGTTCTTAATCAAAAGGTTATCGAGTTTACATTATCAAAGACAAGAAACTAGTTATCAGTTGAGACGCAGAGTTCAATAAAATGCTGCTTGGAATTGAGAAAAAGGAAAAGTTGACAACACTAATGTTCCAGTTTTGTTACAACCATCAACTTCTACACAAAGGCAAACTGTTGAAATACACAAAATATTTTCAAAAGATTAGTCAACTTTCCAGTTTTATGTTTGATGTAAATAGGCATATTTGTTTCCTTCTTTCTTTCACATAGAATAGTCAAAGATTGTGAATTAGGAAAGTTAGATGTATTTTATTCTTTCCTGTTTTCTTTCTCTTGTATTCGGCTATTTATAGCTTGTAAATTTCAGTGATCAATAAAAAAGTTTCGAACCATTCTTTCTTCATGGTATCAGAGCCAATATTTGGCCTTCTTCGTTTCAGCCTCCATGACTGAAATTATTTTTTCGTGATCACTGACACTTTTTCTTTTCCTTCTCTTTGCTATTCACCATGTCCGAAACAACCTCTGAATCTTCTTCAATTTCTTCTACGAAAACCAATCAAACCCGACTGTTGCACCATGTCTCCCATTCGGTGTAAATCACCACCATTCGTCTTAATGAGGGAAATTTCTTGCGTTGGTCCCAATCCGTTCGAATGTACATCCGGGGAAGAGGAAAGATAGGTTACTTGACAAGTGAAACTCAAGCTCCTAAGAATACTAATCCGGCATATGCAACATGGGATGCAGAAAACTCGATGATTATGGCTTGGTTGGTGAACTCCATGGACGAGGAAATCAATGCAAATTACATGTGCTATTCTACTGCAAAAGAACTATGGGACAGTGTGGTTGAAATGTATTCAGACCTTGGTAATTATTCACAAATGTTTGAACTCCAACAGAAGATTGAAGAGGCTCGGCAAGGAGAAGGGAGTGTGACCAGGTATTTTAATATCCTTAAGGGTCTTTGGCAGGACTTAGATTTGTTTAATGATTATGAATGGAAAAGTCCAAAGGATTGTAACCATCATAAGAAAACTGTAGAGAATGGTAGAGTTTTTAAGTTTTTGGCAGGTCTTAATGTCGAGTTTGATGAAGTAAGGGGGAGAATCCTTGGAAGAAAGCCTCTTCCCTCCATTGGAGAAGTTTTCTCAGAAGTCAGAAGGGAGGAGACCAGGCGTCATGTCATGCTGGGAAAAAAAGGGGTTGTTAACCCAACTGAATCAACTGCTCTCGCTGCGGAAGAATCCAAAACCCCAGCCGGAAATCAAGCTGCGAACAAGTCATCATACAACCAAAACCAGCGGTGGTTCGATGAAAAATCTCGAGCATGGTGTGATTATTGCAACAAACCACGTCATACCCGAGAAACTTGCTGGAAGCTTCATGGAAAACCAGCAAATTTGAAAGGCAGCAGGCCCGGGGAAAAAACCAGCCATGCAGCTTCCTCAACCAATGCAGCCGAGACATTCAGCAAAGAGCAAATTGATTTCCTCTTAAAACTGCTAAAATCTAATTCATCCTCCTCTGGTACTCCTAATGTTTCCTTGGCCCAAACAGGTAGTGATTTTAGTGTTTTTTCTTATTGCACAAGTTTCAATTCCTCTCCTTGGATCATTGATTCAGGAGCTACCGATCGCATGACCAGTGTCTCACACTTATTCACTACATATTTTCCTTGTTCTGGTAATGAAAAAATTCGAATTGCAGACGGTAGTTTCTCATCTATTGCTGGGAAAGGCTCTATTAAACTCTTAAGAAATATAGACCTTAAGGCTGTACTTCATGTTCCTAAACTTGCCTGCAATCTTTTGTCTATCAGTAAAATATCTAAAGATTCTAACTGTCGTGTTGTATTCTTTGACTCTTGTTGTGAATTTCAGGATCGGAACTCGGGGAAGATGATTGGCAGTGCTAGGATGAGAGATGGGCTTTATTACTTCGATGAATAATTCTCCAGTAATAAAAAGGCTCAAGGTCTTAGTAGTATTAGTTCAAATTCTGTTTATGAACAAATTATGCTTTGGCATTATAGACTAGGACATCCTAGTTTTCCATATCTTAAACATTTATTTCCTCAATTATTCAAAAAATTGAATTGTTCATCTCTCTATTGTGAAAGTTGTTATTTATCTAAAAGTCATAAGTCCACTTATGTTACTAAGCCTTATCAACCTTCTAAACTATTTTATCTTGTGCATAGTGATGTATGGGGACCTTCAAAGGTAACAACTTCATTAGGAAAAAAATGGTTTGTGACTTTTATAGATGATCATACAAGATTATGCTGGATATATTTGATGGACGAAAAATCTGAGGTAGGAAAATTGTTTAAGGAATTTTACAATATGATTGAAAATCAATTTCAAACCAAAATAAGCATCCTAAGAACTGATAATGGAACAGAATACTACAATGAATACGTGGGCAATTTTTTAAAGGAAAATGAGATTCACCATCAATCTACGTGTGTAGATACTCCTAAACAAAATAGGCTTGCCGAAAGAAAGAATAAACATTTACTTGAGGTTGCCCGTGCCATAATGTTCATTATGCATGTCCCAAAATATTTGTGGGGAGAGGCGGTTCTAACCGCATCATATCTAATAAATAGGATGCCTACCCGAGTCTTAAAATATACTACACCTTTAGAATGCTATAAACGTATTTTTTCAGAATGTAGGATACATTCAGATTTACCAATAAAGGTCTTTGGCTGTACAGTTTATGTTCATATACCCCACAAAACTCACTCAAAATTTGACCTAAGAGCGGAAAAATGTGTATTCATAGGTTATGCTCCAAATACGAAGGGATATAAGTGTTATAACCCTCAAACTAGGAAAATCTATGTAAGTATGGACGTTTCTTTTGTGGAAAACCGGCCCTACTTTAGCAGAAATTATCTTCAGGGGAGGGGGGGGGAGAAGAAACTGATTTTTAGAACACTTTTACTCTATTACTGAATATAATTTCTGAATCAATCATTTTGCCATCTGAAACCACAAAAACTTGTTCAGGATCTTGGAAATAAAGGAAATCCTATTCTATCATCCCCAAGCATAAACAATGAACATGCTGAAGGAGAACTACTACAGAATCAAAATCCTCCTGAGCTTCTGGTTTATACTAGGAGAAAAACTCAAAGAAGTAATAAAGACCAATCTGTTCCAGCATCAGACCAACCAGACCCGAGTGATGGTCCAAGAGATTCTTCAGGTAATTCTATTCCTCTTCCTTCAAATTCATCTCCTATTCCTTCAAATGAGTTGTCATATCTCAATATTCCTATTGCCATTAGGAAAGGAGTCCGAAATTGTACTAATCACCCCATTGCCAAATGTTTATCCTATCACAGACTTTCTTGTAATCATTGAGCATCTCTTTCCAAAATCTCTCACATGTTTGTTCCTAGAAATATTCAGGAAGCACTAGATTATCAGAATTGGAGATTAGCAGTCATGGAGGAAATGAATGCGCTCAAAAAGAATGAGACTTGGGAGATCGTTGATTTGACAAGTGATAAGAAGACTGTGGGGTGTAAGTGGGTATTTACAGTAAAATGTAAGGCTGATGGCAGTGTAGAAAGATATAAGGGAAGACTAGTGGTGAAGGGGTTTATACAAACCTATGGAATAGATTATCATGAGACATTTGCTCCAGTTGCAAAGATAAACTCTATTCATGTTCTACTGTCCCTAGCCGTGAACAATCACTGGCCATTGTATCAGTTGGATGTAAAAAATGCATTCTTAAATGGAGACTTAGAAGAAGAGGTGTTCATGAGTCTACCTCATGGTTTGAAGAAGAATTCGGGAAGAATTAAGTATGTAAGTTGAAGAAGTCTTTGTATGGACTGAAACAGTCCCCTAGAGCGTGGTTCGAACATTTTGGACAAGCTGTAAGGAGTTATGGCTACTCCCAGAGCTAAGTGGATCATACTATGTTTTATAAACACTCGGCTGGCAATAAGATTGATAATCTAATTGTTTATGTGGATGATATAATCCTAACAGGAAATGATGATGCAGAGTTGGGAACCTTGAAGAAGAAACTTGCAGCTGAGTTTGAAATCAAAGACTTAGAGACGGTGAAGTATTTCCTTGGAATGGAGTTTGTTAGGTCTAAGGAAGGTATATTCGTCAATCAACGCAAATATATACTTGACTTACTCAGTGAAACAGGCATGCTAGGTTGCAAGGCAACCGAGACACCCCTTAAACCAAACTTAAAACTACAACCGGCCAAAGAAGAAGAAATGGTGAACAGGGAGCAATATCAGAGACTCGTTGGAAGACTAATATATTTGGCTCATACACGCCCAGATATTGCATTTGCAGTAAGTTTGGTAAGCCATTTTATGCATTCACCTGGGAAAGAACACTTTGATGCCATGTATCGAATTCTAAGGTATCTAAAGGGAACTCCTGGGAAAGGATTGTTATTTAAAAGGCAGGGACACTTGCAAATTAAGGTCTACACAGATGCTGACTGGGCTGGAAGTTCAACTGATAGAAGATCAACATCGGGGTACTGTACCTTTGTTGGTGGGAATCTAGTTACTTGGTGAAGCAAGAAACAGAATGTTGTTGTGAGAAGTAGTGCTGAAGCCGAGTTTAGGTCCCCTTGCTCATGGAATTTGTGAAGTAATATGGATTAGAAGACTTCTGGAGGATTTGAAACTGGCAGAGGTCTCACTTATGAAAGTATATTGCGCCAATAAAGCAACAATTTCTATTGCACACAATCCAGTTCTACATGATAGAACAAAGTGTTAAGCTCCAGACCACGGTAAGTAAAATTGAGATAGAATTCCAGAAGAAATTCTATAGTAGCTCGATTGTATTAATGGCAGAAAACTGATTACAGAAAGATAAGGGGATTTTCGAGAGATCCCGTGCTCTCCTAGGGTTCCTTCTCTCGGAAGATTGTACAAATGATTCGATACCCCTCTTATTCTACTCTCTATCCTATTTATACTCCTAACTCCTATTCCTTACACCAAATTCCAGCCTAACTAACTAACTAACCTCTGCTGACTCAGCATCTTCCTCATTCACTCCACAAGTGTTTTCCTCCACCTCAGCAACCTCTTGAGTTTTAGCTGCCCTCCTTGGCTCGTGAAGGTGTCTCCTCCGAGAGTATGTAAAACGCACGGAAGGCTTATCACAAAGCATGTAGAAGTGGATAGACATTTTATCAAAGAGAAACTTGACAGTGGACAAATTTGCATAACATACATTCCCACGGCTGATCAAGTTGCTGATGTTTTCACAAAAGGATTTCACAAGAAACAATTTGATAGACTAATTAGCAAGCTGTGTATGGAAGATATTCTCCATCCAGCTTGAGGGGGAGTGTTGAAATACACAAAATATTCTCATAAGATTAGTCAACTTTCCAGTTTTATGTTTGATGTAAATAGGCAAATTTGTTTCCTTCTTTCTTTCACGTAGAATAGTCAAATATTGTGAATTAGGAAAGTTAGAATTAGGGAAGTTAGATGTATTTTACTCTTTCCTGTGTTTACTTTTTCTTTCCTGTTTTCTTTCTCTTGTATTCGGCTATTTATAGCCTGTAAATTCAGTGATCAATAAGAAAGTTTCGAACCATTCTTTTGTTAAAGTATAAAACAATTGTTGGCCCACCTCCTAACAGCTTAAACTTTTGGGATGAATTGGTAAACTAACATGGTATCAGAGCGGGAGGTCCTGAGTTCAAACCCCCGTAATTGCACTCTTTATCCACATTTAAATTGTCATCATGTGTTGGGTCTTTAATATATCTCGGGCTTAAATATTCACATGTTGGGCTTTCCAATTAATTTACCCACACGATTACCCATTGTGCAACCCACACGTGAGGGGGAGTGTTAAAGTATAAAACTATTGTTGGCTCACCTCCTAACAGCTTAAACTTTTGGGATGACTAACGTTCCAGTTTTGTTACAACCATCAACTTCTACACAAAGGCAAACTAATAAGAAGAAGAAGAAGAATTAGAAGTTCCAAGAACTCCTATTCAGCCTACAACGCCTCAGCATGAAGAATCTTCTCCAGAATCACCGCCTAGGAGAATGAGATCTAACATCTATGACACTTGCAACTTTGCCACTCTCGAACCAGAAAATTTTGAAGCAGCATCTAAATAGAAAGTGTGGGTGTAAGCGATGGTAGAAGAGATAGAGATGATAGAAAAGAACAAAACATGGGAGCTAGTCAAGCGTCCAGAAGACAAAGATATCATTGGAGTTAAGTGGGTTTACAAGATGAAGCTTAACTCTGACGGATCAAGACAGAAGCACAAAGCAAGGCTCGTAGTGAAAGGCTATTCACAGCAATATGAAGTTGACTACAACAAAACTTTTGCACATGTTGCTCGATTCGACACAATCAGAGTTCTTATTTCTCTAGCTGCACAAAAGAAGTGGAAGATTCATCAATTAGATCTGAAGTCAACATTCCTAAATGGATATCTTGAGGAAGAAATCTATGTAGAGCAACCACAAGGATTCAAAGTTAAAGGACAAGAAGACAAAGTTCTTAAGCTAAAGAAGGCGCTTTATGGACTAAGCAAGGACCACGAGCGTGGTACAACATAATCGACGGATACTTCACCGAACACAATTTCAGGAGGAGTAAAAGGGAGCCAACACTTTATGCCAAGACCCAAGGTGATGACATTCTCATAGTTTCCTTGTATGTAGATGATCTGATCTATTCCAGGAACAACGAGAAGATGATGAAGGAATTCAAAGAAGATATGATGAAGACTTTTGAAATGACGGACTTGGGCTCGATGCACCATTTTCTCAGCATTGAGATAGACCAGAAAGAAGATGGCATCTTCATATCTCAAAAGAAATACACTAAAAGTGTTCTAGAAAAATTCAAGATGAGTGATTGCAAGACAGTAGCAACACCACTTGTGCCAAATGAGAAGCTAAGGAAAGAAGATGGTTCGAAGATGGCGGATGTTTCACTTTACTGAAGTTTAATTGGAAGCCTACTTTATCTTACAGACGGCCAAACATCATGTACGCGACGAGCCTACTTTCAAGATTCATGTAGAGTCCAACACAAGTTCACTATGGAGTTGCAAAAAGAATTCTCAGATATCTACAGGGTACAAAAACCTACGGCATTTGGTTTGAGTCTACTACAAATGCTAGATTGGTTGGATACGCCGATAGTGATTGGGCTGGATCGGTAGATGACATGAAGAGTACTTCTGGCTATGCATTCTCACTTGGATCAGGAATATTCTCATGGAATTCTAAGAAACAAGAAAGCTTCGCACAATCATCAGCTGAAGCAGAGTACGTTGCAGCGGCAAGTACGACAAGTCAAGCAATTTGGCTCAGGAAAATACTAGAAGACATGGGAGAAGTTCAGAGTCGAGCTACAGATTTCTTCTGTGATAGTAAGTCTGCAATTGCTATGGCAAAAAATCATGTCTTCCACAACAAAACAAAACACATTGCCATCAAATATTATTTTCTAAGAGAAGCTAAAGCTAATCAAGAGATAACACTCAAGTACTGCAAGTCAGAAGAACAGGTCGCAGACATCTTCACCAAAGCGTTACCTCAACAAAAATTTGAAGAACTAAGAACAAAGATTGGCATTTCAGAAATGTCCTTCCAGGAGGATTGTTGAAGTGTGAAGAACATTCTTGAAATTCTTAATTACTAAGCAAAACCAACCAAGCATACAGCTAAGCTTGAGTTGTACGGTAGAAGTAAGCTAGATAGCAAGCAGCTGCATCATTCTTCCAATCATATGCATCTATGTGAGTTACCAGCATACTATTACGTATGACAACCAATTACAAGCATAAAGCTTTGTCATCCACCCAATGAAAATCAAGCACTAGCATCACTTAACCAATCATATGAATTCAAGACTCAAAAAGTGAGGAAGCAAGCATATTGGCGTCTAAAGTTTACCGACTTAGGAAATCTATATATAGGCTGTGTTGCACTTCTTTAAAAAAAATAATAATAAATAAAAAAAAAATCATTTGTAAAAACAACTAGCTTAGCTTTTGTGAGCTTATGCTAAAAGCTCATTCTAGTTCTGGAGACAATAGCTCCGTTTGTACGAACTAATTACCCACCAGCATAATTGTTTGTTTGTCAATAAAAGTTACTATTTCCATTTTATTATTTCCTTATTTTACTAAATATTCCCAAATTCCCTCAAGTTTCTACCAGATTTATTTCTCAGAGGAGATTCAAGTATAATATCACAAAAGCTATAAGATTGGCAGAAGAGAAATCAATGAAAAGTTGATTCTTACAAGAAGCATCATGCCATTTTGCCATATGAGGATGTCAGTGATGCCTTGAGCACTCACAACAAGGCCAAGAGAAAGGGCGTCAACCAGGGGCATTTTGCACAAGAGCGAAGGCACCATAGCCCCAGTGAGTTTGGCAAAGAAACTACAAATTACGAAAAGCCAAACAACTGCGAATGTCTTCATCGACACAGAGTGTACATCTATCGCGGCACCGCTGAGCACGAAATAGCCCGGCAACAGAATCAACGAGACATAAGAATCTAGCTTATCGACCAATGCCGACCCCAGCGGCAGCCCATCCGGCACGACCAGGCCCAACACCATAGGCCCCAGCATGAAATGCTGGCCGATAAACTCACCAAGGAAAGCACAGCACAGGACCATCAGAAATATGGAAAAGGTGTATTTCTCTTTGATTCCTCTCCACATGGATGTATGTCTAACAATTGAGCGCATAATTGGCCTCATTACAAATACTATTAGAATCACCACGAAGCACAAGCTTAATGCCATAAATAGCAACGCTTTGTCCCCTCCAAACGAACTTTGCCTTACGGTGAAGGCCATAATTAGACCGCACCATGACAACATCCCGCTGATCATCGACGAAGACACTGCTAAGCGCCCGAGCTCTGAGTTCAGGAGTTTCAGATCGGCTAAAAGACATGTTGTGACGTGGAAAGAGCTGGAGGACTGAAACACCGCGATGCTGATTATGGACTTGTTTAGAACGGGATCCATCTTCACCGTTCGCTGCAAAAGTAAAGCCACGGAGGTGTTGAGCAACAGAGGGAGAAAGAAACAACACAACCCGATCGCGAGGCCTCTCTTTCCCGAGTGCTTCACCGAATTCAAATCGATCTTAACTCCGACGAGGAACATGAACAGCATGCAGCCGAAGAAGGCAAACGTTTCGGTGACGTAAAAACTCGCCCGCGGGAAAACTTTCTTCACAAACGCATTGTGTCTTCCTAGAACAGACGGTCCCAATGCAATACCTACCTTGTTACGTCAAAAGAAACAATCACGAAGTTAGAACAAAAGGCAGTAAATACAATAAAAAACAGTGTTTTTGTATAAGATACGCCATTGACGTATATAAACAAACATCTGGTGATCATGAGAAAACAAAAAATGCATGAAAGTTTTGTACGCACAAGCATCTGGGAAATGAAAGCAGATTCGCCAAGTGGGTTGAGAACCATTTGGAGAAAGGATGTGAGCAATGCAGATATGGAGAGCTGTAGAAAAAGGACCGAAGATGGGTAATTGAAAGGACTATCGCCAAAGAAGAAACCTTTGGATCTTATGCCTTTGTAATTCATACACACGATTCTAGGAGGCACTGTTTCATTCATTGCAAACTGATTTTTGTAAAAACCAAAGTTAATTCGATTATTGATGCATACGAACAAACACAGAAAAACAGAGAGAGAATGTCTAATTTAGAAGTCACGTTGAAAAATTGACCACTTGTTTTGAATGTTTTGCCTTGCCTCAAGTCATTTGCGATGCAGGCTCAAGGATTAGGCCATTAAGGCAACTGCTTTAGGGCCTTCCTTAAGTTAAGGTCCTTGTTATTAGGATCATCAACTAATTAACTTTACACCTCAAAATATTTAATATATTAATTAATTCTTTTTAGAAGAAAAAACAAATCTTAACTTTTACGTTTTAGTCCAAAAAATGTTGTGCTTCTCTATTAATTTTTAGCATTTTTTTTTTTCCTTCTAAAAATTGACTATGTATATTTTTAAACGCCTCTTGTAGCATAATTAATTGATATTTTTTTTGAAAGGATAATTAATTGATATTTTATTTCAGACATCTTGTAACACTTTTTTCGAACTGTTTGGTTTGAAAACAAGAATAAAAGGGAAAAAAAATAACTTAATCTTGCTATAGCTATTGAACATATGCACTTTCTATTCTTACAACTTAATGATTTTTTTTTTCCAACTTTGTTCTTATTCACACTCTCTTTTTAGAGAGGTTCTTTTGAAAAATTTGAAAAAATAAAAAATAATGTATCTATATCTTATTATTTTTTCTTCATTTCATTTTTGCTATTCCATATCTTATTATTTTTTTCTTTATATTATCCTATTATATTTGTAGTTGTCATTGTTGACAAAAATTCTTAGGGAAATAATAGAAAATAAGTCAATATGAAAAGCTTAAGAAAGTATATAGGTCAATTTTTAGTTATAAAAATTAATAGGTCATAACTTGTCAAGTTATAGTTCATAATCAGATAAGTTATCGACAAATTTGTCAAGTTATGGTTCATAACTAGATAAGTTATGAACAAAAACCGTGAATTATGGACAACAACTTGTCAAGTTATGGTTCATAACCAGACAAATTATGGATGAAAATAGTAATTTGGCCTATTTATTAACTTATGTAAACTATTGGCCTATTAATTTTAATTCATTTCAAGTCTTGGCATATTTCCTTCTTTCTCCCAAATTCTTATTATGTTAGGGTTTTGGTTCAGAATTCTATCTATAATCCTATCATATTCGTTGATTTTTGTAAAGAATTCTTATTATGTTACTTACATTTTTTGTAATAAGTTTTCCGTATTTCACAAATAAGGTGTTACTATTTAATTAATGCTTTGCTATTTTATAAGTGTTTTTTTTAAGTTATGTTTCAAATGAATGTTTTACAAATAATTATAACAGTCTGTAAGGGTCGTTGCACAAAAATACTAAAAGGTTTATGCATTGCATATAGAAAATATGATTCATAATTGGTTCCTCTATTAAAAGGCTTATGAAAAAAAACGCATGTGTTAGTTTTTAGAGAAATAGTAAAAAATATGCTAATATGAAAAGCTTAAGAAAGTATATAAGCCAATTTTTAGTTATAAAAATTAATAGGTCATAACTTGTCAAGTTATAGTTCATAACCAGATAAGTTATGGACAAACTTGTCAAGTTATGGTTCATAGCTAGACAAGTTATGAACAATTATGTACAATAACTTATCAAGTTATGGTTCAGAACCAGACAAGTTATGGACGAAAACAATAATTTGGCATATTTATTAACTTATGTAAACTATTGGCCTATTAATTTTAATTCATCTCAAGTCTTAGTCTATTTTCTTCTTTCTCCCTAGTTTTTAAAAGGTATATTTAAAATTTTGCTTAAGACACAGAGGTTGTTCTTTTACAACGAAATTCAAAAAAAGTTTAAACTCGAGTTATAACTTTATTTAAATTCATGTTCTTTTGTAAAATTTGAGTTTGAACTAGAGTTTGGGGCTAAACTCGAGTTCATAAACTCGAACTCAAGTTAATGAACAATATTTTTTTATTTTTAAAAATGTCATAACTTTTTCGTTTTAATTATGATTAAGATGATTTTTTTTCTATGCATTCACAACGAAAAGACGAATAAAACATCACCCATATATCATATTAAAATTTTTTATCACCATTGAGTTTTTATTAAAATACTATCTAAATACAAATTTAAGTTTTGGCTCACCTAATCACAAACTTAAATAGATTCTCAATTCAAAGCATAACTTAAATGCTCACGTGCAAAATTATAGAAGATCCCCTTTAAGATCAAACAATTTCATCGAATTGAGTATGATTGTATGTGTGATAGCATCTACTATATCAGGAATATCAATGAACCCAATTATTGAAATTGCTCAGGATACCCTTTTTTAGCTTCTAAAAACCTATTTCTTAGTTCAAGATCCCTCTTACTAACTGGAATCAAAGAATTAGTAGATCTGTTCCGCCCAAAATGAGAATGGGCTAGGGTTATGAACTTATAATCGATAATCTGATGATCGAGTCGATTCTATGATTATAAGAATTCGGAACACATGGCTCCTTATCCAGAATGGATGGTACATGTCCCATATCCCCCTGAATACCAAATCCCTAACTTTTTCCGGTTTAATGCAGGAGATGACGCATTGGCTTATTTGGTGTATTTTCAAAAAGAGTTTGGGGTAAGATTTACATTTATAGAGTTCGTGAATCAACGAGTTTTTAATTAAGTGGGCGTTAAGTGTAACGAATTTACGGGAGGTAGAAAATGTTTACTATTTTTATAAAGAAATATTCATTCAAACACAAACTTAAGTTACAACTTTAACTCAAATTATAACTCAAAATCATCACTCAAATCACCTAAATTTAAAAATAAAAAAGAACAACCGCTAATCACTTGAGTCAGTTATAGTCATTTGGCTCTTAAAGTTCACGATGTGATCAAATTACGGAGATTTTGATGTATTCCACGCTACGCCCGTACGCGTCTATGCAGAACTCATCCGACTAACAAGTCATCGATACAGTCAAATGCTGGATAATTAAAAAAGGAACAAAATGATTTAGAGAGAACAAAATACGGAAAAAAAACTAAAAGAAGTTCTAGAGAGAATAATTTTATTATTCGAATACATGAATATCATAATGCAATTTAGTTTATGCCTCAACATAAATCCATACGTTGGTTGACCCACACTCTTGTTTAGCCCATAGTCGTAGACCAATTGAGTCTGCCAAATACATGTTTGACTCCACATCATGACATGCTCAATTATTTGAGTCTGCCAATGATTTAGTTACTTGTTTAAAGTGGCAAAATTCCTTGAGCCTATTCTTGGTGAACTCTCAGTATAATTCAATTGGAATATTTCGTTCAAGAACACTCATAATCAAAGTATTGGACGGACTAACATAATTCGATTTTCACTGGTGGATTCAACAGTCTTGCGGACCCACTTCAGCTTACTTACGATCAAAATCACTATTTTGCTTTCATTATGTGTAAAATCATCTCATAAATGTCAATAAATATTGTTTAGTAGCTGGTAAATCTTATAGTAATCGGATGACGCATTTAATGAGTCCTACAAATAGTGGTATTGTTGTGGTTGTATAGATAGATTAGCAGCAGTTACGTACCTATGTCAAGTTTGAATCTCCCATTCTGAATTAAAAATAATAATAATAATAATAATAACATTATTCCTACCGTTTTGTAAATACGAGAGTCAATAGAAAGAAAATTAGTTATCTGTCGCTCTCATTGTTAAAAGGGGCAAAGATTTGTTTTAGGGAATAATACATGGATTTTGTTTCGCTGCTCTTAGTGCAAGTGAATATTCTTCACAGTTATTTATTTATTCTTTCTCGTTGTACAAGGTTAAATGTCCATTTTCAAATTTTCAACGGCAAAGTTGGTGAGATTTCAACGGACTTCAAACACGGAAATCTCAGGATACCTTCACAATTCGTTTGCTTTCTCCCACCCTATTCTCCATCTATTTATAATATCACGAACATGATTAACAAAAACACTTGCGCCATTTGTGTACATAGGTAGCACCATATAAACGTTGTTGCGGTTTTCATCCTTGCATGCTCAAACTTGTTAGAATAAACAGTCACAATCATTGCATAGTGCTTAATTAATTGTGCCTCATGAATAATGATAATGAGAGCAAAGAAAAAGAAGAACAGTTAAAGGTTTAGAAATACAACTTGAAATTGACTTCTCATTATCTGTCTATTGCTTTTGCTGTTGCTGATGATTACTTGTCCCGTTCTATCTGTATTCATGATATCTACATTCGAAGAAAAATGAAGAAGATACCAAATAAAGAATATACATATTATTACAAAAAGATCACGTCAAAGATCCTGTCTAGTACTCTCTCTTTTCAAGCGCAAGGATTCCTCAGGATCACGCAGCCCCCAAACTCTGGTCTGTTGTTGCACTACCAAAACCGAAGCACCAATTCTGATATCAGAACTGGCGAGTATCTCTCCTATCATCCCCAATTCTCCACGCTCCTTCCATTTCGTGAGTTCGGATATCAGCCACGACTCCTCGTGGCGCCTCCCAACCATGACAAGTTCATAACCGCCTTCCAACGACCTCAGCACGCTAAGCACTCCCTGCCGTTCGGCGACTGTCACCTCCTCAAAAGACACCCTATCATTGCGGAAGGCGCTGAGCCTGAACTTGCTCAGAACGTCAGTGTCGAGGGCCTTGCTCCTCGCGCTTCCCCCAACAATATCGGACGAAGATGAGAAGCAGAAGAGAGTGGTGAAAACATTGGAATGCTTCGACATGCGGCCAGCATATGCCAGTGCTTCTCGGTCATCAGCTCCCCCGAAGAAGAGTACCGCCACTCTGTATAAAGACATGTTTATGCGAAGGGTCGCCAGGACCTTCCTGGGGTTCCCTCGGTCGATGAGGACTCCGACTGAGCAAGGAGCCTTGTCGAGCACATTCTTGTTGAGGTGCCGAAGAGAGTGGGATGACTCCACTACCGTCCCACTAATCCACAACCTGTGGTAAGGGATGATAATGAAGGTTGATCGTTTCTCAAGCGCCAGAGAACAGACATCATTGTGCATTGTCGCGTAGGGAGAAATGCCTTTAAAGCAATGCACTGTCATGTGGTCGCTGTAGTGTCTTTCGAACTTCTTGAAGGCGTTGAAGATCCGCTCGGATTGGGAAGGATACAGCGATGGCTTTTCGCGTGGCTGGTGGGGGACAAGGAGAGAAGAAGCGCGCCCTACGAGCTTTACGAGGTGGAGGACAACCAAATTGATAGGGCTCTCTTTGGTGGGATTGGAGGCTGCAATGAGGTCCATGATTGCCGGGACATTTTCTTGTCTATGGATGCAAGCCAGCATTCTTAGTTCTTCGTCCTGCCTGTGGTGTAAAATAGTCCTCCTTCTGTACGCAAGGAAACGCTTTGAAGGATCATAGAGGGATTTCACAAGAGGTGAGACAACTCCTGTAACAATCACCACAGCGATCATCATAATAGCGAAGCATTCGTCATTCACAACCTGCAGGTTTATAGATATATAGTGTTAAGTGACATCAAATTTCCAACACATAAAAATTAGAAGTTTAAACTTAGGACTACCTACTCTGATACTTTGACATTGTGTTACTACGTTAACAAACTAGCAAAATGGCTTAAGTTGAATATCCAAATACTTGTATCACACCAGAAATAATAAAAATAGAAGATATGGATACATGGCTTACGTACATTTTCCGCTTTCCAAGACATCAACATAAAGAGTTCAACGACGCCTTTTGCGTTCATGATAAGGCCGAGCGAGAGAGCATCCAGAATTGGCATTCTGTCAAGGAGAGGAGGCAGTGCTGCTCCAAAAATCTTGCCAAAAAAGGCAACAAAAACAGTCAACTGAATAACGCCCACATTCTTAAATTGCTGAATGGCGAAAATGTCCATTCTAAGTCCACACATGGTGAAAAAGATGGGCATGAGTAGCACAGAGACAAAGCAATCAAGTTTCTCTACTAAAGCAGCTCCAAGTGGCGGGCCATCTGGAATGACCAAACCTAGAAGGAAAGATGGAACAAAAGCATTCAAACCAACAACTTCTCCCATAAATCCACATACCATTAAGGCTACCAGAACACCAAAAACGTATATGTCCTTTGCAGGTTCTCCTTCAGGGGTCTGTCGAATTGCCCACAAAACTGCGGGACGGATTCCGTAGAATATAGATACAAAAAGTAGGCCAACTGAGGATAAATACCCAACAGACATTATTACAGACTTGTGAGAAGCTAAATGAGCAACAAACTTCACTGCTACAATAGACCAATAACACACATCACATACTATTGAAGAAGAAGAAGCTAGGTGTCCAATCTCTGAATTGAGAATTCTGAGCTCATCAAGAAAGCAAGCAATACTAGGGAAGGCTGTCAGGGACTGTATTGTAACGACGAGTGGGAGGACACTGGAAACATCATGATCCAAAGAGAGAAAATGCTTGAGGATGAAGGCGACGAATCCGGCTAGTACGTAAGGAATTGAGAAGGCTAAGACTCCTATAGCTATGGTCCTCTTACCTGATCTTAGAACTATGTTGGGGTCCATCTTAACCCCGATTAAAAACACAAAAGGCATAAAGCCAAAAACTGATAATGTCTCAAACAGAGCTCTCCCTTTAGGTGGGAAAACTTTGTTTGCAAATGCCGCGTTGCGCCCCATAATTGAAGGACCTAAAATTACACCACCCTGGTGAAAGCAAATAATCAGAAACATGTCACAAATCTCCAACAAGAACTAAATTTAAAATAAATAAATAAAAAACATAAAAATGTGTTTAAAACTTACAAGAATTTGAGAAACAATGGAAGGTTGTCCAAAGGGCTTGAGGAGGAAGGAAATTGACCGGGTGAAGATTGAGATGAGGGAAAGCTGTAACAACAATAATGGGACAGAGAAGGCAAGAGGGTCATCTCCAAACCATAGACCGCTGGAGTTGATGTGATCAATAGCATGGCAAATGTAGGAGGTGGCAACCTCGTCCTGATCATCCACACCGAATTGCATCGGGTCCCGTGCGGGCTATTAGAACCTTGCAGCATAACAGAGAGATGGTGACAAGAACCCTATTGTTTTTGGTTATTGAGAAGCTGCAGAAAAGATGGGAGAAAGCAACGGAGAGGAGAGAGAGACAATGCTATTGCTGTTGCAGGGGAGACCATTTGGGGGATGTTGAGAGACATATGGAAACAATAGAGACAAAAATGAGAGGTAATTGTATTTTATTTTCCTTTTTATACGTTGAGACCTTTGACCAACTAACTTGGCAAGGACATTGGTCAATTTGGTCTTTCCATGCATGGTCCACGAATTTATTAGTTCGTAAAGTCTAGATTGCTTCCTTTTATTATTATTGTTTTTTTATCTTCTTTTTTTTTCTATTTTCCTTTGTCCTTTGGCTTGTAGATAGCCTACTTAAATAGGTACATAAAAACTGCTATTTGTGCGGAGAAGGGAAGGGAAATTGGACGTTGATTAGCATTTTAATGGTAATGATGAAATGACACGTCTTATGAAAATCATCACCATTTAGATCATTCGACATGATTTTTATTATGAAAATGCACAAGAATTCTCTTTAATAACAAACTCATCCAACTCCTTAAAAAAAAAAAAATCCTCATCCAACGGAATACCACACGTGCGAGCCTTTTCATTGGATAATATTAGCTGAATTGCAATGAAACATAGTTGCATTTTCATTCTTATTTGTTGCCAATGCAACTAATCATATAGACATAAACACAATAACGACAATTGGAGAAAATAAAGAAAGTGGTTCCATTTATATTTACTTTGAAAATGTCAAATGAAACTTCTCTATACGAAAAAAAAATGAAATTTGCAGCCTATACTGTACATAAAAAATTAAGGATCTTCAAATAGGAAAAAAGAAATGTTACCACCATTGATGCACAAGAACGCCACTCTCTCTAATCAATTTCAACAAATCCAAGCATTGATCATAAGTTTTCTCATACTTGACGCTCCTCTCACCTGGGCAACACCTCTGCATTCTATTGTAATGGCACTCCAGAAAAAGCTCATCCACCAAACACATGGCTCCCGTTTTAATCAACCTCGGAATCAAATGAAACTCCGTCCCTTCCACGTCCATCTTCACCACCACGAAATCGCTCCGCGACACTGTCTTCTTCAGCCAATCCGCGAAATCGAAGCCCTGAATCCTGTTCACGTCGCGCATGTAGCTAGTCAACGGCATCACCGGCTGAATCCTCCCCATTCCTCTCCTCTTCTTCTTCTTCATCTTATTGGCTGCGCCGCCGCCGCCCCCACCATCGCTGCCGCCTCTCGAGATCTCGAAGAACAGAGTCTCGTTCCTGATCCAAGCCGCGTAGGGCAAAAGAATTACCCCTTTCTTTGTCTTGTACTCTCCGTGAAATGCCTTGTCGGCTTCGATCGCGTAAATTTCAAAGTTCTTGGTCTGTTTCGGATACTGGTTTTGGAACCACTTTCCTATGCTTGAAGCGTAATTACGAGCTCCGACATCAATGTAGACATACCTCTGTTTAAAGCTTATGTCCGCCATTGAAGAAAAGTACTTTACGTTCTTCATGTTTCTTCTCAATGCGATCCAAGGCTTCAATGGCTCTTCTTCAATCAATGGCTCCGCATTGGCGATTATTTCCCGTTTATACCCCGGAACAGAGCACTTATTATCGTCCCTGCCACTGCTGAGATGATTTTCGACAGTCTCTTTCTTTTTCATCACGATTTCGCGGATCGACGGCGAATCCAAGCCGTCGATTTCGCTGAACCTGATTAGCCTACAGCAGTTGAACAAATCAAGAAAGGAGTTGATGCTGTACGGATCTTGAACCGAATCGGTGTGAACCACAAAGAATCCGCCGGGTTTCAGAGTCCGACAGACCTCCGAAGCGAAATCCGCCTGCTGGACAGACCGTTCCAGCTGGCCATTGCCGGAAAACTCGAAGTCGAAGGTGTTCTCATCGAACGGCTGGCGGTAGGATTCCCCGGAGAGGATCAATGGCGGAGACGCCTTCTTGGAGATTCCGACGGAGTCGAGCACGCCGATCTCTCTCAGCGCCGCGACGTCCTCGCCGGCTAGGGTTTCGACGCAGAGGGCCGTCGAATTGGAGGATAGGAAACCCTCAGCGATCAAATCTTGGAAGACGGATGAGTAATAATCGACGGCTCTCCGCCGCCATAAGTCGCGAAAACGTTCTCGCCGGAGACATACGTCGGTGGGGCCGAAGAAGAAGTTGTTCTCCTGGAAGTGGCAGAGACTGTCGGCGGAGCAGCAGTAGCCGCCGCCGGTGAGTGTGAGGAGGAAGGCGAATCGGACGGCGAGTACTAGAACGCCTAAGGAGATGAATCGTAAGAGAATGATCCTCAGGATTTGAGGTTTCGACTTGGCAAACCCCATGAATCCAGAAAGACGATTTCTTTTTGTTTTTTCTTTTCCTTTTTCTTTTTTGTCTTTTTTTTGTCCTTTTTTTTTCTCTTTTTTGTCAAGCTTGAAGTTTGAAGGAAGAGGTGGTAGGATTCGCAAATTCAAGGATGTTGAATACGGGGAAGACGGTTGTGTTCTACCCGCCAAAATTCGGTTCTTGAACGAATATTTGTCTGGGCGCCTAAGTTTGTCGTTTAGAAGTTAGTTGTAGTTTGAGAAAAACGACATGTAGTAGAAGCTTTAGATGTTTGTTGCCGTTTAGGCCTCCTCCATGTAAATCTTGCTATCGTTTGTCACTAAAAGAAGACCACGGTTTTTAGAAAGAATAGAGAGAGAAGAATTAGAGACAAGAAGGGTGATTTTACAATTTAGAGAGAGAAAGAAGAGTGAAATTAGAATTTAGTGAGAGAAAGAAGATAAAAAAGAGAATATTATTATTACCAATCACAAATAGTTTGAAAATAATGAACATAGAGACATCTATTTATAGATAGGTAAATTTTTGCCTAATTCAATTCCTAAAGCAAATCTAACTCTTAATAACTATTGTTAACGGTGATTTTCTGATAACGCGTGATTAACTCTCTAAAGACACTCACAATAATCACTCACGAATTAGCTAAAGATTAAAGCCGTAAAATAACGTAAAGTAGACAAGAATTTATAGTGGTTCGGCAAGAATTCTTGGCCTAGTCCACTTGTGGATGCACTAATCTTTCTGAGATTATAGGTTCTTCTTTGAGTAATGAAACAGTGCGTAACCCTTCAATGGGGTTTTTTGGGCCTTTACATGTGAGAGATCTCCTTTGCATTCCCTGAGGGAGTCATCTTCTATCCCTGGATTTTGGGATCGCGTAGGTGCATTTTCATGATGACAATCTCAAGAAATCAGGCTAACCTCTCTTACCGACAACCTGATTTCCTGACTTCGACAGTAGCAATTGGTACAGTGCATCTTTCCCTGAGTTGACAAGACTGTCGATGGATTTGACTGGACCTGCTACCTCGACGTAATGGCCACCACAGGTCGAGCGAGGTGCTCAATGTCCGTTATCCTGCATGGGCTCTCGACGTCCAAAGGGAACCTTAGCTACAGTGGTTCCCTCGACGCCAGCAACCGATTCTCAACGGGGAAGCCTCGGCGTTTGTCGTTCGAGAGAATGATCCATTGCTCGACCATAATGTAACAACTATCTCATCTGAAAAGACAAGTCGTTATGAATCACGATAAAGAAAGAAATAAGGGGAAAACATGTTTTCGGTTAAATATAGCTGAATGAGGTGTAATACATGTCAAATATTCTCACTTATTTATTTTTGCTAATCACATGTCAGTTTTACTCTTGGAACCGCTTTCTTTTTATAAACATCATGTTCTTCCAAGTTCTAATTCCCTGGATTATAACGATTTGGTCTTTTCTCTGTATATTATGCTATGGATTTATTTTTTTTAATAAATTTAGTTTTTAGTCCTAAAACTAATAATGCACTTTTAAAAATTTAATCGATTACTTTTGTAATTTATGTTAACTTTCAAAATTTTATCATTAATTATAAAGTTAGGACCAAAATTTCCAGGAGATATCATTCATTTATACAAGTTTATTACCTTTTTTCAGTGTGTGTATATATATATATATATACACGAGTTTCTTGGTAAGAATAGTTATTTATTTTAAATCATTATAAAAAATTATTTATTCTCTATATTTTTTTAACCTAATGAGTATTTAACTTAATCTAACGATTAAAAACTAACCGTATGAATAGACTACCCTAACAGAAAAACTTCCTATATATATCATAACTTTTGTCTTAAACCCATGAGAAAATGACAACACTTTTAAAGTGATACTGTGTATTTTTTTATTTATTTTAGGAAAGTGATACAGTTTATTTAATAACTAGTGGTAGCAATAGTTCCATAAACATCTCAAATTTTAATTAAAAGTACAAACACATTTTTTTCCCCTATGAAATGCCGTTTTTATTTTAGAATCTGCCTCCTTTTCATTTAGAACTGGAAGATTAACACGTCGTTTTTTATTTAAACAAACTCTTAAAAATCGGACTCACTGAGTTATAACATTTAATATGTTAATGGTTACTAAATATTTATTAATATCGTTATTTTAACTGTAAGATATTAATCTGACAGTTGTAATAAATTTAATACTTGATCAAAAAAATTTATAATAATTTATAAAATTAAATTCTTATCACATTACATCATTAAATTTTTATATTTAATAATTAATTATTGATGAAAACATAATCATTAAAAATTAGTCTATATATGTATATAAATAGCGCCAAAATTAGCTTCCAAAATTATTTTGGTGAAACAAATAGAAATAATTGGTATAAATTAATAAATCCAAACTTATGGTTAGTTTTGCTTACATACACTAAAAAACAGTAACCTTTAGCTAATTGAGAGCTTCTTTGGTAGGTCTAAAAAATATGAACTATCAAAGTTTTTTATTTTCAACTGTTATATTTGTATAAAAAATTATATACTCTGCATACTTTTTTAATCTGGTATAATTTTAACCTGATCAAACGGTTAAAAATTGACACTATTAATAGACTACACTTACTAGAGAAACTCCCTTAGTTAATAAATCTAAACCCAATTATGTTAAATTTGGTCCTATCCCTTAACCAGTTGATCTCGGACGACGATCCTATCACAAGTTTGATTAAATAACTCCTAAATAATTATCTTGTAATTTAGGAATGTTATATAATCAGGTTGACTTTTGATTTAATTTGTAGAATATCACGAGTGTCGATTAACATAATAAAAAATAAGTGTAGGAGAGATCACATGGATGCCGACTTGACAAACATTCATGGATTTACTCTACGTTCTTACGTTTGTACTTGTAATTGTACCTCCATTTTCCCAATTAAGTTGCGCTATTCTTAACCTTAAATCAATGTGAACTTTAAAGTGATAATACTTGGCACAGCACAACTCTTGGAACTTCCCTTGACCTTCGAGAAAAATAATTCACCCTGTTAACGTGCTCATATGCAAAGAGAGGATTATAAATTAAGGCCTCGTTCACTTTGCTGATTCGAATTTAGAATTTAAGTTTAGATATAATTTTATGTAAAAATTTTTTACTGTAATAAAAAAATTAAATATAATTATTTATAAGAACTTTTTATTATAAAAAAATTTAAATTTTAAACTCGAATTAACGAAATGAACGGGACTTAAAAAATCTCTTCTTATTTACTCTGTTCATTAATTGGATATATCCATAATCACATGAGCAAAGACGTGACGTGTTTGTATTCTGATGATTATGCAATTCTTACGTCATACAACTCACCTAGAAAAAAGGCAAGTGGCACGTACCGTACAGCTATTGAGTTACTCCACCAGTTCTAAATTAAAACAAACTCATAAAAAATTAAAAAAAAAAATGGACACAAGGAAAACGCCAAAGGGAAATGGAAACCAATTTTCCCCGCAATTAAACAAGAAATCTCCATAGAAAATTGGATTAAAGAAAAACAACACAAAAAGAGGATAGACATTAAACGTTGCTTGGTCGGTGCTGGGCAACCCTCGGACAGGATAGGGTCCCTCCATGTCTTTTCAGCTTTCATGTTACAGTTTTGCCTCTTAAGCTTCCGATAGCAATGAACACGGACAAAGGGCAATAAAGTAACTTTGCAAAATAGAGGAGGGCCCCACACGGAGTACCCAAGAAGGATCTATATGGGAACACAAAAGTTGACCTTTGACTTTGCTTGTGCAACTTGTGCACCAAGTAAATGTAACAGCTCCACAACTTTGACTGATTCAAACCTCTCAATTGGTCATTATCCAATGACGACTTCACTATTGCCAAAACGAAAAGTTAGAAACCCTATATTTCGCCGATTTCATTTAAATTTTATTATAATAAAAAATTTTAAAAAACAACCACATTTAATTTTTTATTATAATAATAAAATTTTACATAAAATTACATATTAATTTAAATTAAAAATTTAAATCAATAAATAAGCCTAAAATATATTATTGGATCCCACGCTCACTTCTAGAAGTCTGTAGGAAACTTTCGTATCAATTCTCTCCCCTCTTACTCCATTTTTTAAAGTAGAAGCGAAAATATGTGCCTTTGGTTTTTGCTTGAAATAAAAGACCAACTTTCTAATTTGTTTCTTTCTTTTACTGATAACGAAGCAAAGAGGAGAAACGAAAAAAGAAAAAAATATTCTTTACTCACGTGTGATACAAAAAAGATGAATTGAGGCTCTCCTAGTAGGAGTCCAGAAAAGCCTCAAAACAATAAAATAAAATAAAATTAGTTATAGCAAACCCCTATAGACTATACCATACATTGTTGGATGATTGATACACACAAACCAATCCTTGTAATTTAAAGAACAAAAAAAAATATACATACACATATAACAAACAAAATCCAATGAATAGAATCCACCTGAATTTCTTCTTCTGCTGCTGCTTATTATTTCTGATTGTAAGTTGTGACCTTCTTCAGCATAGCAAAGAATCAAGGAACGAATTGTCATCCCTCGGTTCTTCTTTGGTTTTGGAGTAGACACTTTCAGTGAGCTGAGACTGAGTCATGTAAGAGCTCGTGGAGTTTCCAAACCCTGCATTGAACCCGAAACTCCCGGCCGGGCCTTGCAGCATCTCCAAGGTGAAGGGCATTTGCCCTTCGGAGCTCTGTAGCCGCAGACTCTGAAGAGGGTGGTTGTTAGACGAATGGTGATGCATGTTAGTAGTAGTGTTGTTGTTGTGAGCCATGGCCGAGGGCCTTATTGCTGTCACTGCATTGTTGTTTGTGGTGGTGGCGGGGTTGTTTGGCAAAGGCCTATTGACGCTGCTGCTGCCGCGGGCTGCGGGGACGTCGTGGTTGTGCTTCCCTTCGTAGGTGGTGATCACTGCTCTTAGATCATGGGAAGCTCGCTCAACATGTTTCCTCACTGGACATCCCGGGTTTGTGCACTTGTAGTAGCTTCTGCAACAAGTATAAACGTGACACATTATGAGAAAAACACTTTTTTGTATATTTGCTTTTCTTCAGTCCTTTTATAAGCACAATTAAAATAAAAGCATGACTTTTAGAATTAAAATATAAGTAGAAAAAGCAGTTAAAAGTATTGAAAAACAAAAGCATTTAGAAAGCTTTAGTCTTGTATCACTTTGTTAAGGCATATGGAGATATGGAGAATTCTTTGGTGGAGTATGTCATACCAGTTATAAATATTTATTGAAACGTACTTTTTCTAGTATGCTATAATATTGTTGTACACATAATTCTCCAATAAGGATAGTGAATGACGTGTTACTCGGGAAACTGGTCCCAACAAGAAGATAAGACTAATAATGTGAGCCAGAGACACAATGGGCGAAAATCAGTAGTGAAATAACAGTTGCAATAATGGTAATAATGATCGCAAAACTTAAAGAAGAAACTATCTTTTGAAAGTTTGCCAAGGAATATTGAAGACGAAAGTTTGAGCTTCTTTTTACCTCGGATTTGGATTTCCTTTGACCACTTTCTGCCCGTATTTCCTCCATCGGTACCCATCATCTAGTATATCGATATCACTAGTTGTTTGAACCACAACTCTCGGTTCTCTCACTGTTCTACTCCCAGGTGCCGAAATTCCTTCGTTTTCACCTTCTCTTTTCCTTTAAAATACAAAAAAGAAAGATCAATCAGAGAAACGAACAACCCATCCAAAAAAAAACACATCTAACAAGGGATTAAAAAGAAACAAAGGTAAATTGTCATTTGCAACTTGAACTTTAAATTTTTAATTTTGACATTTAAGCTCTTAAATTCATCATCTTTGGAAAAATAATCCATCCGGGTAACGGATGTCGATTAAGGTTTAAAATGCCAAAATTCAAAAAGTTTAAATCGCGACAACAAAATTGGGGTACGTTTTTTGTCTATTAATTGACGTCTGTTAGCTGTAAAAAAAAATTAAATTCAGAATTCCGCCAAAACTGAAAATTTAGAATCCAAATTACTAAACCCCGATAAATTCGAGAGCATCAATGCAACTAATCCAACAAATAGTTCGCAAAATTTACCATCTTTTGGCATCAGGCTCATCCTCATCAAACTCATCCCCACCAGATTTGCTCTTCTGAGAGCTCTGCTCAAACTCATCATCCCCGACCGATATGGATGAGTTCTCCGGCGTGGCAACGCAAGAATCCACTTGCCCGTTTCCTTGCGAGCAGACATACGATTGATCCGAGACGATTTCATTGGTAGAACTCTGAATCGCCGACGATGAAGAAGACGACCTCCTCGTCGACTGAGGCTTGGGATGGTTGTGACTTCCCTTGTAAACAATCTCAGTGATTTGCCCGTCCAACGCTCTCTCCACTTTCTTCTTAGTTGGGCAATTCGGGTACGTGCACTTGTAATAACTCCTCGGGTTTTCGCTTCCCTTCACCTGTTTCTGACCGTATTTTCTCCAGTTGTACCCATCGTCCGATCTCCTGCTTAAGGACTGGTGACTCTGCAGAGGGTAATTGTTGTACTCCGTTTGGAAATCGTTGCTTTTGTTTGCGAATTCGGGTTTTACGTCTTGCTTGGTCGGTTCCTGATAATTATTCCATGCCTGGTGACCAGAGAAGAATGTTACAACAGAGTAAATAATGAAAGAAAAATAGGCAAATTATAGGGTGAGAGTTTAAATTACAGCTTGAGATGAGGAGTTTGAAGATTGGAAGATTAAGGATTGGGATGATGTGGGAGGCCTTGTTTGGGTTTGGAAGGAGAAATCTGAGAAGTTTTTGTCTTCTTGTTTGACGCTTTGTTGATTGGTGGTCTTCCAATTGGAGGCGTGAGCTGCAAATGTTCCGGTGGTTGGAGACGGCAGAATCTGAACAGAAAAAGAACCCCAAAAAAAACAAACATAATGTTCGATCAGTACTCTGATTCGGAAAAACAAAAACAAACAAACAAACCGAACAACATAAAAAGCAACAAAAAGTAAAAATTCTTACGTTGGAGGAGTTGAGGAGAACAGGGGAGTCGAGAAGCTCGGCGGGGCTGAGGCCGGCGGGGATGGCGAAGTAAGAAGAAGGGGAAACAGAGGGCGGGGAAATGGGTAGAGAGGGAGGAGGGAGAGACTTGAACTTGGGGACGCCGGCGCCCCAGCCGGTGCGCTCGGCTACGCGATCCGATAGCCCACGGCGGGTGGGGTCGCCGGGCGGGGGGGG
>NW_010362109.1:2655-15886 GCF_000414095.1 Morus notabilis | reverse complement strand
CGGGATCCGATAGCCCACGGCGGATGGGTTCGCCGGCGGCGTCGTCTCCGCCGGAGGCCAGGAGGTCGGAGAAGGAGGTGGTCATGAATGGGTGGGAGGGGAAGGTGAAGTTGGGGTATGAGTTCGCCGAGGTGTCTAAGCTCCCGGAGGAAGAGGCCATAAGAGAGAGAAAGTAGAGGAGAGAGAAAGTAGAGGAGAGAGAAAGTGGGGTTTTTCGGAACAGAGAGAGAGAGAGAGAGATGAAAATGAATATGAATATGAATATGAATATGAATATGAATATGAAGAAGAGAAGAAGAGAAGAAGAGAAGACGGTCACGTATTGCCCAAGCCAAAGAGTCTTTCTTTTCTTTGTATTGTTTGTTGGAGCCTTCTCAGAAGGCTCATGTGGAGTTTGACCGTGGAAAATATTTTGTCAAGTTTTTCTTTTTTCATTTTCAATTTTTTCTCTTGAAATATGTGTGTGTTTTTTGGTCAAAGCTCGTGTGTTTGACTGGATGGCGGCTTTTCTAACACTGAGATATCTTTTCCTTCTTTCACTCTCTTTTCCTTTGCCCTTTTATGAAGGGAAAAATCAAACAGTTACTGTGCTTAGCCACTAATTGGTAATTACCAATCGCTGGATTATGATTACCTTCTAGTTTTTGTTTGTTGTTTCTTAAAATTTCCGTTTGTGCAAATCTAATTCCTTAGATTAATTAGGAATAATTGGAGTTTAAGAAGAAACCAATAACGCAAAATAGACGCCGAACGTGTGTAATAATATTTCAAGGATTTATAAAGCATTTCCTAGAAATTATCACATGACTTTGTTTACTTAATTTGTTTAAGCTTGACTTGATTTGTTTTTACAATAAAACGACATTAGTTAATATCGGTGTTATAACAAAATAAAGCCTTGAAAATTATTTTACTCTAACGAAAAATTATGAACAGTGTTGGCATTCAAAATGAATATTTAGGCTTCGTTCATTTCACCGATTCGAGTTTTTAGTTTTATGTTTTTACAGTAAAAAACTCACAGAAAATATTCGAGTTTTTAGTTTTATGTTTTTACAGTAAAAAACTCACAAAAAATGTCATATCTAACTTTTTTTACTACAATAAAAAACTTTTAAAAAATATTATATCTCAACTCGAATTCACAGAATGAACGAACCCTTATAATAATTTTCTTTTGGGTCCAATGATACAGGTAAGGTGAAAAGACTTAAGAGGATGTCCCTCTAACCCCACTCTACAAGAAACGAAAGGGACTCAAGTATTCATGTTTCTAACTTATCAAAGCTTCAAAAGTACCCAAAACAAATTCAATCATATTGGACCAATTGATATTAATATAGATACTGAAATATGAAAATTCAAGAACCAAATTTCTTTTTTGAGTATTGATTAAACTTAACTTATGGGAATTTTATGAGCCATATGCATCTCATAAACCTTGACACAAAAATTTTACGCTTAAATTTTGTTTTTTTGGTCCATCCGTTTTACAGTTAATAAATTGACACATAGCTTCATGGTAAGTTAAAAATCGAATAGGGAAAATGGTTTTGTAGTTATGGCTAAAATTTAAGAAATATATTTAAAAGTACGATACCACCATTATCACAGATAAAAACACTCACATATTAAATTTCATATTATAAAATTTACTTTTTATTAATTAGTGGTGTTTAATAATACAGGCGTTCTATAATTTTATTATTCTATAACCTTGATATTTTGTTAACTACATATGGTATGTTGCCAAATTTGTCACTGTCAATTAAGACCTTTTGGATTTAAAGCTGGCCTGGCACTGGCAGGGATATTTGTGAGATTTTAATAAGAGTCTATCTAGAAGATCCATCTGTATTGTATGTCTAGCTCTCAGAACGTGTTAAAAGGGTATAATTATCAAAAAAAAAAAAAAAAGAAAAGTAAAAAGGGTATTGTCTCCTGTCCATGGAATCCACAAGTCCTCCAAATCCTCTTCGTGGGAAAAGATGCCATTACGTGGGAGCTCTTATGGGTACAACGTATTGGAATTTTGGATCTCCTCAGCCAGAGGAATGCAAGCGCTTTTTTGCAAGAGCGGAAAGTATTTGTCAAGAGCGATAGGGAGAAAAATAATGCCCAATATCTCAACAGAGGAAAAAGGGTTCTTTTGTTAAAGTCTTGCCTAATTAATTTGTTACGTATACCTAAAAATAGAACACCATATCTATGGGTTCTGTTTTTTTTTTTTTTTTTTTTTTTTTTTTTTTTTTTCCCAAATCTTCTTTCGGTGGCAGGAAAACTGGCGTTAAACCACATTAGTTGATCTGCACGTTCACCTATGAAAAGAATACCTTAAAAATATCTTTGTCAGCCATTATTATTATTTTATTCAGCCTGTGGTTCTATAGTTACCAATGACCAAGTCCAAGGATATGCATGGAATTTGATCATTTGAGTGGTTTCTTTTTTTTTTTTTTTTTTTTTTTTTTTTTTTTTTTTTTTTTTGTTAATAAGTGGAGGTTTCTATTGGGGTTGGTGAGGCCTTTTGTTTTCTTTCTTGGTTTGGCTGATACAGAAATTAACGTTTCTTTTTTTGCTTGACAGAATTTAACGTTTCTTAGTGCGGCACTTTCAATTTTTTGTTCCAGAAATACAATTAGTGAATACAAATGCCAAATTGTGACTGTCAATACAAATGCCAAATTGCTAACTCTTGTTCCCATTTTGCTTTCACAAAGACTTGGAACTCTGAAGTGAAGCTTTACTGGTTTAAACCAAATTTATGTTAGGTGACAGGTGATATCTACTATTTAGGGAAGAGAGAAGACTGCATTCCCTTTTAAGTCTTCTGTGACAACTCGTCGATCTTAACTTTTGTTTAACTTTTTGCTTATAAAATACCAACATCATTTTACCTTATTTTTATTGCGGGTTAATTTAATGTATGCCCAATAAACTTTTACGCTCATTTTTACGTTTGTCTTTTAGGCTCTGCCTTTTGAAAACTCCGACTTTATCTATTAAATTTGAAAATAATCTCATTTTAACCCTTTTTATTAGAATTTATATTAAAACGGACAGAAAAAATGAAAATTGAATGTGGTCATATAGTTTTTTCGTTTATTTTTAGCAGAAAGTCACTTGACTACACTGCCACATTTTTTTTATTAACAGAAACTCTAACATAGAAGTTAAACGAGGGTATTTAGGGCCCGTTTAGTTCACTGATTCGAGTTGAGATGTGATTTTATGTGAGTGCTTTTTACTGTAGCAAAAAAGTTAGATGTGATTGTTTCTGAGAGTTTTTTACTGTAACAAAACTCGAATTCTAAACTCGAATCAGCGAAATAAACGAGACCTTACACTTAAAAAAGTCAGGCCCTAAATGCAGTTCGAATCATTTTCTAATGGACGTAAGGGTATTTATGCCGTTTTAGGAAAATTAAAGTTAAACGGTTAACTTATATTCTTCTGTCATGAATTTAATTAACAATGGAGTGTCTTTATAAGTAATTTTCTCTTTTTGAAACTCAGGGGTGTTCAGTATTGATGAAGTAAGTTTCAATGTAAAAAGCCCTAGTGGGAAAAAAAACCAGGCAAAAAGAAAAAGAAAAGAATGGAGTTTCTTTGATAAAATATAAAAAAATAAACTATTGATAGTTTTTAATTTTTTAATTATTAAATTTATATTAAAAACTGTCTATTATATATATTTTTTTAATATAATATAATTTTAATTAAACTTAATAACTAGAAACTGATGTTATCAATAGAAACGCCTGGCTAAAAAGAGTGTAAGAAAAAAGACGACCTTGAGTACTAAAAAATGGTAATGTCTATGTAGAGGTGCAGGCGTTCTATGTACAGATGTTCTATAGATTCCCACCGTTGACTAAACAATGTTGAGGAGGAAACAAAAGAAGAGAGGAAGAAAAACAAATATGAAAGACAATGCAGTCCAAGTCAATATATTTGAATGGACTTTAGCCAATGCTAATCATCATGCTGAGAAGGCATATGAATGTGAATATTATTATTAAATATGAGAATTTTTATGGTAGAACATGATATTTTTGTTCTATTGGTAGACACAATTATTTTTAACTATTAGATTAGTTTTTTAAGGTTATATTTGTACTGGTTTGTATTAAAAATTTATAGCACGCCATACAGAATTACTCCTATTGTAAATCTGACCATTGAAAAATTAATTTAACGGTAAAAACATTGTTCCCACCAGTAGAGTAAAATAGCTTATTCTACTGTTAATGTATTGCCTTTTGTTATGTTTTTCTCTTGCACAACTACTTTATGCCATGGCTTTTCAGTATATTTATCATGGGATTTTCACTGGTAATCTGCCATATAAGTAGTCTTCATTTTTTACTATTAGATCTAATTAAAATTGTATCAGATTGAAAAAATATATATAACAGATAAAATTTGATACAAATGTAACGGTTGAAAAATAAAAGACTACCAAAAAATCATTTTTACAGAAGTCCCATTTATCATATCAAGTATCACTTCCTTTCGTTTTTTTCTTCCCTTTTTTTCGCTAAAGAACTAAAATAAGTATTTTTAGCTGAGAAATGGGTTTGACTGAAATAAAAAATATGTCAAAATCATATATATATACAGTCTTGAGACTTGAGAGCTAAGACTGAACTCTCTAGTGTCAAACTCTGTTATATTCTTTTGTGTTTTCCCTCTTTCCAAACAAACTTTTTAATTTAATAATACTCCAGGCTGCAGACACTTGCCAAACTAAACATAAAGGTCTCATTTGATCCTTTGAACATTCAGTGCAAAAGTTTACTCACTAATGAATCTATGTTTCTACTTTTTGCAGTCTGCAGATTTACCCCAAAAAAAAAAGTAGCTCACATGATGAAGCTGACTCGGCCAAAATGCAGGTCCAATATGCCAATAATATTAGAGGCTACACCCTCGTCAGATTCAGGAAATGTTTTCGATATGCCAACAATTAGTTTTAGCGCACTTAAATAAAGCCGAATTCCTTAATTGGCACACGTCAAAAAAAAAAAATCCCTCCAATGGCAAAGACTACTTGAGATCTTCCCATTTGATCAGAAGGCTTGAGAAAAATATGACATCCTTTGATCTTCATCGCTGACCAACGATGTAGAAAAAGAAGTGAAAAAAAGAAGGAAACAGTACGTACCACATTTTAAAGTCAAACACATGTAAATTAGTAATCAAATACAAGCTATATTCAAGTGTTTATTATTTAACATAAACGAAGAATTTGGCAAGAAAGTACACGGCTTATTTTAGTAACACTTTCATTTTCTGTTTTTATGAAGCTTCAGAACGCCTTCCCAAGTGCAGTTGCCATCCCTTGGGATCTATTTCTACCTGAAAAACACACATAACTTTGCTTTAGTCTGTTGGCAAAATGAACACAGAAGATAAAATCAGTAAAAAGGGAAAGAAAGAGAGAGAGGAAGTTTTACCTCGAATGCTTTTTCTCTCCAATGGAACACACAGCCGCGAGCCTCCATATATTTGAAGATATGTTTAGGCAATAATGGTCTAAACGATGTATGAAGTTTGACTTTTGTTAAGCCTCCACATGTTAACAGGGCAGCAGCTAGGCCATTTGGGGTCAGCCCTGCCAAGTGAAGGATTGTCATGTTCTGCAGGCGGTTGATGCGGGTTACAGATAATAGGCCGACGTCTGTAACCGAACAATATGACAAGTTTATCTGCAACATGAAGAAATGAGATCTTTATTCTTAGTTTGAAAGAATCAAAACCACCAAAATTTTCAAGACATTGAAATGAGAATGGACTGGAGATGTACCTGTTTGAGATTTTGAGAGAATTGAGCAAGTGGGTGCATTGCGCTATCATTGATGTTGAAGCACTTCTTGATGTCCAGCACAGTGAGTTGCCGGCATCCAATCGCAATGGCTGATAGACCCTCAGAGGAGATGCAGGGACACCCTCGAATTTCGAGCACCTTTAGACTAGAGCATTTTGATAAGGACGTGAGCGACAAGTCTGTGATTTTGCTGTTGTAAGCAATGTTAATCATCTCCAGAGCAGTGCAGCCACGAGCAATTGCTCCAATGCCCATGTCACTTACTCCCGAACACCTGCCAATAACATTTGGAATGAAACTGGAGTCATTTTGGGAAGATTGGAACTAGGGATTAAATTTCCCAACTAACTCAAAGAGGTCCTAACAGTATAGAAATATAAAGAATTTGATACGGACAAACCTGTAAAGATCAAGCTCTTTCAGCTTCGAACAACCATTCCCAACATGTACAAGTCCATCATCAGTTATGTTTAAGCATATCCCCAGCTTTAGACTCCGAAGTTTAGAACATCTTGAGATGGCCTTCAAACCTTATCACACCAAGTAACCGAAATCATTATAGAGCAACCAACTATAAATGTCATACAGACGAGAGTTTGAGTTTAGACTTAAACCTTCATTGTCGATTTCATTATCCGTGACATCCAATTCCTCCAATAATCTGCAGCGCTGTCCAATCAACACAAAGGCATTTTTTGGAATCAGGCTGCAAGATTCCATCTTGAGGGAAGTAAGGGAGGTACATGAATTTGTCATACCATCTATTGAGGCGCAAGCTATCTTTCGACAGCAAGTGATGTTTAGCTTCTTCAATTCTTTGTGTCTCTGAGCCAGGAAGATGAGACACTCGTCAGTAAGTCCCGAGCACTTACTGAAGCTCAGCTCAACTAGAGAGGCGTTCCAGTTTCCAATGGCATTGATCCCGGAACATGTAACCAAACAACCATCTAGTCTAATCGACCGCAACCCGGAAAATTGGTTGAGGCATTTTGCCAGATCAGTGGTGACCTGAACCACAATTGAAGTTGCAACTGAGCCAAATGAGAGTACATCAATTGTACAAAACAAACTCTAGACACAAGACATCACACTTACCGCTGGGCCATTTGCTAAGACAAGCTGTTCTAGAGATTCAGCGCCATTAGTCAAAGAAGACAAACCAACGTGACTGAGATTCTGACAATTCGATACATCAATCATCTGTGGAAAATCCAAATTCAAGAGATTATAATCACAAATATAAACAATGGTGAAATTAAACAAGGTTAACTAGGGTGCCTATTTTATCACCCGAGTAAACTGAATGTGTTCCTCTTTACAATTTAATGGTATACAAACAGTTGAAGAAGTACATCATAATTTCACGTGTGTTTGATAATTTAATATATCAAAAATTATGAACTTGCTAAAACTAAAGCACCTTAATTGACTTGCAAGTATGTGTGAGTGTTGCGAGGCCATCATCGTCAATCCCATGGCATCCTTCAAGAACCAAATCCTCCAAATGTTGCAGTTGCAATATAGGAGGAAGGCATTTCTCAGTAATCTACGCTACAAAAAGCATAGGTAAGTATTCTGGTTTACAAGATTTCAAGAATATATCTCTGCATATACAGACGAATCCAAATCTGTGGTCCCTTTCTAACCGTCCTCTACTTTTTTGACATGTCATCTAAATTCAACAATCTGACTACATAAATGAGAACTCAATAATAGAAATGCTCAAACAATTAGGTGAAGTGTCAAAATTTAGTTAGAGGGGCAGCAAAAAGGAGGACAGAAGGAGATAAAAATTACTCAACTATAATCTAGTTCATGTTTACCCTGTCTTATGAATACTTTCCGTACAACTTGAATCTCTAAGAATAATTTTTAATCACTAAAATAAATAAAATGGTGTGACCAAGGACTTGGCAACATTCGTTGACTTATGATTTATTATACCATTTACCCATTAGTAGAACCATCCACTCCACTATCTATTATGATCAAGAAACAGGCCAACGGATTGAGGCAAGTCAGCATACGCCATCACATATTCCACCAGAAAAGTACATAAACCGTTTACTAATCCATGTTGTGTATAAGACGACCAATGAAGAATCTGATACTCAAATAGCACAAAACAAATTTGCAAAAAGTTCCATAACAATCGTTATATTGGACTGGTGACCATGCATCCCACTACAAAAAAAGAATAATAACAAAAAAAAGCGTCATAAAATTCAACCATTCAGCCAAAAAAAAAAAAAAAAAAAGTATTCTAACGCACTAAACAACCCAAATTACCTAAACCACAGAACCTGAATCTCAATCTCACACCATAGTTATGCATATCAATCCCAATTAGAACTTGAAAAATTTTGGTCCCAATCGCTGGTAAAATAAAAAGAAATCAGCAAATTGCTTTACAAACATACAAAACATAGCAAAAACCAAGCTACCAAAACCATTTCTCAGTTTTCTTAGCTACCAAACAGAAAAAATGGAAGTTCAAATCATAATAAAAAAAAATAAAAAAAAAAAGAGTGTACCGGTACGTAAGAAAGATCCAAGCTTCGAATCTCCTTGCATTTCATAGCAATCAAACCAACTCCCAAATCCGTAATCCTCAAGCACCATCTCAGACAAACATACTTCAATTTCCTACACCCAACGGCTACACATCCGATTCCAATATCAGTCACCGATCTACACCTCCCCAATCTCAGCCTCTCCAGATTCTTCGCCTCCGCGATCGCCTTCGCCGCCATGTCCGTCAGCTCCGTCGCGTTCGACAGGTCGATCTCGACCAACCCGGAGCAATTCGCCTTTGCGGGGCGGGGTTGGCCAGCCCGGCGGCGGTGAAGGACCTGGAGCGGGAGAGGTCGACAGAACGCAGCGTCGTTTTCCAGGCGACGGAGACGGCGGCGAGGGCGGCGTCGTCGACGAGGGGGCAGAGGGAGAGGTCGAGGAGGGAGATGGATGGGTAGCGGTGGAAGGTCCGGTGGAGGAGGTCGGAGCGGAGGGGGCGGAGGGACCGCCGGTGACGGGACTCGACGAAGTAGAAGGACTTGCAGACGGCGGAGAAGGATCGCCGGGCGAAAGCGTCGTCGTTTAGGTGGTCCAGGATGGCGAACACGATCTCGTCGCTGAAGATGTCGAACGGGTTCGTCGTGGTGTCGTTGGTGGTCTTTTGCTTTTTCATTTTCGGTTTTTTATTTTTTTTGTTCAACTGTTTAACGGAAAAGAGTGAATTTTTCAGCTGAGAGAGTTCGGTTCTGTTGTATGTACAAGATAGAGAGAGAGTGGGGAAGAAGAAGAAGGGAGGAGGCGATTTGTGCAATTACGAACTTGGCCTTTATCGCTTTTGTCGTTTTTTGAATAATATTGGGAGAATTGTTTTGGTTTTTGTCAGCGTAGAATGACTGAATTGCCATTATGCTAAGCCAGCTGAAGCTATAGTGTGATGTCTATGAATGATTAGGGTCTCAGTCATCTGATTTAAATTTTTAATTTTAATTTGTTATAAGTAAAATTTTTCATAAAAAATTATATTTTATTTTTTTTGTTATAATTAAAAATTCTTATAAAAATTATATATCAATTCGAATTAAAAATTTAAATTGAAGAACTGAATAAAATCGGAATATCGGAAAATTTTGTGAAGAATATATTAGATGTGTATAATTTTTGTATTTATACGAAGTCTTAAAATAATTTCCATGCCTTTATGTGTTGAATAATAAGTAAAAGTAAAATACTTCATCGTAATAAAAATATATATTACGTTTTTGAAAGAAAGAAACTCAAGTATCACTTCCTATAAAACTCATTTATTGTTGATATTAGACATTATTTTATATTGAATATCTTTTTTCAGGAAATATACATAGAATATACAAAATCTAAGGCTTCGGCGAAAGACTCCAATAACGTAGTAGAGCTTTGAACATTTCTTTAAAAAAAGTTTTAGTCGTCTTACTTCGTTTATGGTAGGGACAAATACGTTTAGTTTATAAATTTAGAGTCATGATTTAAAATTATTCTCGATTTACGCGTATTTTTTAAGAGAAAATACTGTAGCGAATCACGAACTATGATCCGAATCCACCAACCAAATGCAAGTAGCCGCCCCCACTAAGATTTTGAAAAATGAGATTTCAGTCTTTGAAAATTTTTTACTTTTTTATTTTGCCCCCACTGAGATTTAATATTCTCACATATGCCCCCACTAAATTTTACCCTCTTTATTTTATAAACAACTATAATCATTTTACTCACGAGTCAACTTTTTCTATATATATTTTAATTTTATGTGATGCATTTTGTGTTTGGTAATGGTGTCTTAGAAGCATGAGATGTAATATGATATTTATTATTTATTTAATAAAAGAATTTATTACTTATTTTATGTGTATATATTATTGAATATTTTATGAATATCATTGAAAATTCCATGATTATTTATGTGACCTTAAATATTGTATATAAACTTTATATGCGAGAGGATGATATTTAAGAATAATAATCAAAATAATGTTCATAATGAATTAAATTAAAGTTTAGAATCTGTAATTAAAACATTACTAATACATATCATTTCCATTTAGAATGGAATTGTGTTATCCGCACTATTAATATGATGAGATATTGAATGAGTGTATTACGCGTAATAAGATTATTTGGAACAGGAGCACAACACAATATGAATTTTTGATAATTTTCGTTAAGTATCAAAATTCTAATTGAGTCTACCGATGGTCATATATAGAGCAATCTTAATCCTGAGTTATTAGCAGACTCCTATTTATGGATTTGTGTCTTTTGATTTACTCAGTACAGATTCTGGGATGTTAAATCATATTCTTTGTATTTTGGAGACATGCTAAAGTGAGTAGCCGGAAATATTATTATACAAGATGGAATCTATTCCTTCTTGAGAAAGAAGTAGATAAATAATTTTCTTGAGGATTGATTCGGTACTTAGATTAGTAAGAGCTTCGATTCATGAATTTATTTTATGAATCACTGTCCATTAGAGAATCAATGGTACTTAAGGATAAAGATGTAATTGGAGAAGTTAACGGATTTCACTTAGCTCTAATTATAAATTATTTATGAATGATTGATCTATATGTAATGGTTATATCAAATGGACACTTTACAGTTTAGAAGTAAATTATATCTATAATTATGAGAGTACAATTCCAAGTTTATAGTGAGTAACTTTTGGAATTAATTAATTAAAGAGTTTTTATGAATTATTAATTTTATTAGAGTTCAGAATTATAGGTCTATGAGTCCACACGTCGTCTTTGTAATCTTACAAGACATTAAGGGTAAAATGGGAATTTTAGAATTGTGAAATTCTAAATAGAACGCTTAAGAATAATTAATTGAGAATTAATGATAAATTAAATAATGTGATTATTTAAATTTAAATTTTAGAACATACATGTGGAGGAGTCTACATGGTGTACACGCCCAGCACTGTGAGAATCTCTCTCGGATTCAGTTGCTTACTTTCTAAGTTATCTAATTAGAATTCAAATTAAATTAAGTTTGACTTTAATTGAAATTTGAATTTGAGTCAAAATTGGACTGTAGGATAAAGAAGAATTTTTTTTCTCCTTCCCTATATGTAATATGCGCCAACCACAGGGAGAATATTCCTGTAGTAGCTGGCCCCTGTGGATAAAAGTGATAGAGAATTTTGTTTTCAAAATAAAATAAAAGTGAGAGATAATTATCAAGCTTTTTATGGGAGTATGACAGCTACTCTATAAATAGGAGATTGCGGAAAATTAGAGAACATAATTTTTGCTCTCCCTAGCATTTAGTGGCCAGTTATATAGAGTGGGGAAAAGTAAAATTTTCTCTCAAATTTCATGTCATGCATGTATTGGTGTTCGTAGAAAACTTGAGTATTTGAGTGCTAATCCCATTTTATTTCAGGTGTTCCTACACACACTTCTTCATAGATTCAAGCAATTGACGAGGAAGATTCGAGTATTCTAAACAAGCTTGGAGCGAGGAACGCTCATGGTCAAATAACTCAAGTTATCGTCATAATCGTTCGTTAGGTAAATTTATTCATAAATTAATTTGATTAATTTATTCGTGCATAAATTAATGTATTATATAAAGTATCTCAAAAGTTTATTAAAATTTTTGTTATAGACGATCCGCTAAATACACACTTTTCACATAGAAAATCATTTTTAAAATCAATATTTTGAAGTTAAAAAAATAAGAATGTTATATTTTGGACTGTATCATATTTATAATTTCACATTTCAAATTCATGTTATGTCCTTACTTCTTTTTTTAGGTCAAAGGTTTAATTTTAATTATAAGAATTACAAAAATATCTTTTATATTTTTTGATTTCTATTCTTTCCTTATTCGTTATATTTTTACTAATTCATGTGTTTTAATCTTTTATAGTCAAAATGAACCGATGACCGAGAAAAGATACTAATTAACGAATATGTTATGCATTCTAAAATAAAGGCCTAATGTGTGTGCCTGTGGACATGAATGCCAGACCGGAAATCCCGCTCCGTGCGAGCTACATTTTGAGATTTTTCTTTTTATTTTTCCCATCAGAAATCCGAAACTGCTGCATTAGTTTTTGTTTAACTTGTTGGTCTCTGAATCGAATTCGGATGCGGAAGCGTAGTGGTGCGGGGGAGGTGGATCGTGTATAACAAAAATTTTCATAAAACTTTTGAGATACTCTATAGATTATATTAATTTATGCACGAATAAATTAATCTCATTAATTCATTTATTAAGAACTCAATCAGGAAAAATACCTGGAAGCCGACTCGGATGATAACTTGAGTTCTTTGACCACGAACAGTCCTTGCTCCAATCTTTGTGTTTAGAAAACCAATGTCTTCCACGTCAATTCCTAGAATCCACGAAGACGTGTGTGTGGGCACATATGAGACAAAACGGGTTACAATAAACACCCGAATTTCCACAAACACCATCGCATGCACGATGTGGAATTTTTGGAGAAAAAATTTTCCTTCCTCTCTCTCTTGAGAATTTCAGCCAGCCTATCAAAAATAGGGCAGAAAAATTGTTTTCAAAAATTGTCTTCATAATTTTCTATCATTCTCATATTTATAGAGTAGAAGTCAAACTTCTAGAAGGAATCTAATCTCTATCTCTAAGATAAAGCTTGTTAATTATCTCCTGTTTGAATTTAGAACAAAATATCCTCTTATCCTTATCCATTGTGACCGGCCACCTTAAGGGGATTCTCATCCCTGTGTGGCGCCAATATCAGATAGGGAAGGAAGAGAAAATCATTCTTTATCCTGTAGTCCAATTTTGACTCAAATTTAAATTCCAATTTAAGTCAAACTTAAATTAATTTGAATTCTAAATTGAACAACTTATCAAATA
>NW_010362109.1:0-1895 GCF_000414095.1 Morus notabilis | reverse complement strand
TTCTGAACTTTAATTAAATTCATTATGAACATTATTTTTTGATTATTATCCTTAAACATTATCCTCTCGTATATAACACTTATATACAATGTTTAAGGTTATATAAATAACCATGGAATTTTCATTGATATTCATAAAATATTCATAAATATATGCACATAAAATAATGAATAAACTCTTTTATTAAATAAATAATAAATATCCTATTACATCTCATGCTTCTAGGACACCATTCCCAACATAACTCTGCATTAGTGTGGGATTTGGGAAAACTGCAGCATTATTGGTTGGCTAATGGGCTATTAACTTCCGAATGAAGACATACATTGGACTAGGTTCTTCAGGGGCTGTAACCTCTGAATTAAGCACCATTAATCTGAGAATAAATTCAGATTTATACACCATAATGTCATGGTGTAACACCCAGATTTTGGAGCCTATATAAAGGGCCCTCTCCAGCCATTTGAAGATACACAATTTTCAGAAATCACTTCCTCTCTCTCGGTTTCTCTCTTGTTTCGAAAGTCTTTGTGGTTTTCCTTGTTAGTTCTGTTTTTGGTGATAGAGGGAAGATCTAGTTCGAGTTCGCCGGATGGTTCTGAAAGTGCATCGAGCTACCGTCGTTGTCGTTGTATCCTGGGAGACGGACGTCCAACGTAACCTCAAGCACACACTGGAGGGGACGAATCTGTTTTAAGGAAAACGTGGTCCACGTGCCTCGACATCCTTGCAACTTCCAATTTCGAGTTTGGTAGAAAGGTTGAATTTGCATTGTATAATTTCGGTTTTTCCATTTCCCTATAGTTTGATCTTCTTTGTATTATCCTATTTCGGCTAACATAAATAGTATGTAAAACAAATAGTTTTTTTTAATATAGATATGACGTTACAAGATTAAGATATTTGTCATACCGTAGAGTTCTCAGTATGTATTTGATAGTTCTTAAAAAATATTATACATACAATTTACATATTTTTTCATGTTATTTATTTTCAAAAAAAATATTGTATGCCCATACGCCTCGCTGAAGTGGAAAACTGACTCAACCACTAGTTTATAGATATAATAATATAAAAATATCACTATCTTCTCTAATGTTCTTACCATTTTCTTACAACAACCAAACAAACAGATATAATAACCGGAGTCTTAGGGTCCTTTGTGTTTATTATGTTTTTATTTTTGGTGTGTTTTTACTATAATAACCAAGGTTTTCATCTCGTTGTTTTTGCTTATTTTTTATGTCCGTTATACTGGTGTCTTGACGGTGTTTGGTGTAGCCTTAGGGGGCATTTGGTATGCAGGAATCACTAGGAATCATATTCCCAGAAAAGTGATTGAGGGTAATATGATTCCTAAGAATAATGCATTACTGTCTTTGGTTCTATACATGAATCTTTTTCAAATTCCTAAAAATATTACATTACTGTGTTTGGTTGTTCCAATGAAAGTAGATCCATATATGCTCATTGATGGAAAAAAAAAGAAAAAGAAATAAGCATACTGAACATAAAATTAACTCCATAGATGAATCTTCTAGTTCCATATTTCAATAGTGCAAGTGTTTAAGGGAAAAACAATCAAAGATTGAAAAAAGCATTTAACTTGAAGCATTACTGTATTACACGGGAACCAAACTAGACGAATCTTCTAGTTCTAGCTTTGAAGCATTTTACTTCTACAGAACCAAACATAAGGTTCATTCTTCAGATTACAGAACCAAACTAGACGACTTGGGTGGTGCTTTTTGGTTGATGCAGGTTGTGTCTCAGGCGGCAGATGCAAAGAAGGATGGAGCTTTCTTGAGAAAATACAGGGGTTCAACTTATGTTTTAGTCGTGGAGATAAAGAGAAATAGCAAGGGACAAAAAATCGATGGGGAGGAAAACAAAAA
>NW_010362108.1:0-577 GCF_000414095.1 Morus notabilis | reverse complement strand
GACCAGATATCTACTATGCAGTGGGAGTAGTCAGTCGCTACCAGTCCAAACCCAGGATTGGATCATTGGGTTGCAGTAAAGTGTATTCTCAAGTATCTTAGGAGAACGAGAAACTATATGTTGATATATTCCGGAGAAGATCTGTCTCTCACCGAATACACAGATTCTGATTTCCAATCGGATAGAGATAGTCGACGGTCGACATCTGGATCTGTGTTCACTCTTAATGGAGGAGCCGTGGTATGGAGAAGTATAAAGCAAAAGTGTGTTGCTGACTCTACCATGGAAGCTGAATATGTTGCAGCTTGTGAAGCCGCAAAAGAAGCTACATGGCTCAGGAAGTTCTTAACTGATCTGGAAGTTGTTCCAGAAATGGATAAGCCAATTAAGCTCTACTGTGACAACAGTGGAGCGCTGGCTAAGTCAAAGGAACCTAGAAGCCATAAGAGTGCGAAGAATATATAAAGGAAATATCACCTGATCAGAGACATTGTAGATAGAGGCGATGTAGCGGTTCTAAAGATCGCATCAGAGGACAACCTTGCTGACCCGTTCACTAAGACATTGCCATTGAATG
>NW_010362107.1:0-1059 GCF_000414095.1 Morus notabilis | reverse complement strand
TAATTTTATTTTTTATATAAAAATAAAAATAAAAATATTTTCAATCTTAAATAAAAATTATTTTAAAAAATACGTTTAATAATTTTATTAAGAGATTATTTTTAATGTAAAAAAATTCATTAATATATCTTTTTATTTCTCTGTTCGAGAGAAAAAAAATTAAAAATAAAATTCTCTCATTTTACACTAAATTAAAAAATCATTTTCATTTCCGTTTTTTTTTTATTATGCCAATCATCATTTTAAAAACGTTTTCATTTTTTTTTCTCAAAAAATGTGAAATAAAAACGACATCAATTCTAAACATGGTCAAAAACATTGAACGCTGTAGAAGGAAGAAACGAGCAGACTCTTGCTCACTAAAGAAACAGCTGTGATAAATTAAACTAGATTAGATTACAAAATAGCTAGCTCTAAGTTTTACTTTCTTTTTGAAACAAAATAGCCCGCAGCCCTGCCCAACATCTCAAAAAATATAATTTAATGGGCAAGAATATGCAAACGAGCAAAAAACTCATTGCTTGATGGTGAGCTCAGCTCTGAGATGGAGAATGCCATTGATAAAATAGGGGCTATCCTCGGGCATAAATGTTGTCCAGGATAGGCCGAGCAAATTCCGGTACCTGACGGCCTTTCCACCGGTGAACTTGTAATTTCTTTTGTATTTACTCACAGTCCTCGGTCGCCTTTGATCTCGACGCAAAGTCGTAGTCAACTGAAAACATAACTGATCCCTTCTCCTGCATCCCCAAGAATAGCCCAAAGTAGTGGACTGAGCTCTGTTGGTCCATGTTTGTTAAGGAATCTCAAGATTAAGCTTGTTAAGCAAGCTTTGTTATTAGTCAGTTATTAAGCTTACGGTTAATTAGGTGGTTAGTTTGTTATCTTACTAAATAAGCTTTACTAATCTTGCTGAGAAAGCTTACTGTTGTAATCTATATATAAACTTGTTACTGTAGCAATATTAATCAATTAATTGAATTCTTCCAAAATCCTTTCTGAGTACGTTTTCTTATAGGTATCAGAGCACTCTTCTTGACGGTGACGGAGTTCTTTTCC
>NW_010362106.1:97204-107486 GCF_000414095.1 Morus notabilis | reverse complement strand
GTCTCTCACACCAAAGGCGCCTTAAGAAATAAACAACATATCGACCTATCTTTTTATTATTATTATTATTATTTTTTTTTTTTTGGGGACCAGACACTCTTGTTTCTATTTTTGCTCATCTGCCATCAAGCTATTGATGAATCCATTATTTAACCCCCAAATATAGGATGATATCTTTCTTATCCCTTTTCTTGCGCCAGGGGATGGAAGATATCTGAGCACGGTTGGTAGTCCGGCATCAACTAATGTCATTCATGCTCATTCCTTTTCCAAGGTTACAGGCTTTGGACCAGTTTGAGAATCACTTGAAAGAAAGATAGGGAAGGCATTTAGCTTACACAGGAGATGCAGAGAGCAGAAAATCGGGCTGCAGTCTTTGCAGCAGTATCCCACAAAACGGACACAGGGGCTTCGAAGATACATTCGAGTCAGATGATTCGGCTGAAGACTTGAAGTCTGAAGGATATCCAAGCAATGTGAAAAGAGTCTCGGGTGCTAGTCTGTAAACCTGTCTGTGACAACACGAGCAAAACCATATGGGAGTAGTAGGGCAGATCTCCATAGAAACAGCGCATCGAGCTAGTTTGTGGCGCTGATCAACACCTTGGCAAAAGGCTACTTCTGGAGATTCAAACGGAACTGGTGCTGAACAATAGCAACACTGCTCTGTCGCTGCACATTCGCTTGATAGCCTGTTCATTCAAGGAAAAGAGAGAAGTACGAATCATTATGAATTAAGGAGAATGTATACGAGGATTGCCATGTCAAAGCCTCGTGAATTTTGAATATTCTGAAAGTTGAATGCTGTATCAGAGCAACATAATTGTAATGGAAATGGGCCTAACAAAGTCTGGATCTATTTAAAAATAAGTTAAAGAAAATTTCTTTTGACAGAGTAGCAATGAAGTTACCTCTTCTCATGCTTCCAAACCTCAGATGCTAGGACTCGTAACTGACCGGGTATATAATCATGAGGAAGTGCGACCCATTGCTTCATTTGTGCTAATCCAACTGGAAACCAATTTCCAGATCGAGGGGAAACTGTTGTTGAACAGGACATGAGATTAGTGCCAGCAGAAAAACTCAAACCCACAAGCCTCGTGCGGAGTTCTCTTTCACTGCTCAAGAGTAGCTCAATCCACATAATCAGTTTCTCTTCTGAGCGATCTATTTCTTCCAAGTTCTGCAACTTGCTGTTGATTTGATCAGCTTTCATCTCTGATAGGACTACCCGTCTACAGATAATATTCAGGAGGTGTAGGTGGCGAGAGGAAATTTTTGAGAGAATCCTCAAAACATGAGATAAAACCTTTTTCGCAGAAAGGTCCATATGAGATCCAACATATGAAAGTGAAAGCCACTTGACCAGTATATGTTCTACGTACTCCGCTGCAAACCGCTTGAAAGCCAATAAGGCTGCTATAATATCCCAGACAACCATGGGCTTGGTCTGATATTCATACTGTTTCAGAGACCACAATATATTGGCTTCCCAAGAAACCAATTCATTTACGGGAAAACCAGGAATTGTAAAATTTGACTCCTCATTTGATGAAATGCGTACTTCTTGTGCACCTATCCAGAAGAACTCAACAGCAGCCTTTTGAGTCCTGGGAATGTTTCCAAGAAATTAATTTAGGTAAATAAAATGGATGATGCAGATTTATTCCATTATAGATGATGTTATTGTTAATTTAGTTGTTATCTTTCCTCATCATTTTCATGGGAAGCTGACCGGATTTTTCCTTACGCAATATTTTTCTTCCTGCAGTCAGGAAGGATCAAGGATTTTCTGAAATGCTTTAAGTTGAACTAGCATTTTTTTGAATTCTTTTTCACCCTGCAGTCTATTCCTTCATCGTTCACATAGCGCACAGGTGAAATAAGAACTAATCACAGAATTTTACTTCTATCCCATTCCATTTTCTGAAACAAGATATAAAGTTCTAACCTTGGTGTATTGTGTTTCAGTTTGATTGATTCATTTTTTGCCTTTACTCCTTGATTCATTTTTTGCCTTTACTCCCCCTGCCCCTTCTAGCTGATCCTTAGGTTAAAGTTCCTATATTTCTGCAATAATGTTTTAACCACTGACAAATTTCACCATAGACTATAGCTTTGTTAAGCATTTGAAGGGACATAATTCTTTTACCTTTTCTGGTACATTGGATCCAATAAATCTTCATCAAAGTTGCGAATCTGCAAGGTTCAATTAAATTAAACTTCCTTATAACTGAAACTGCAGATCCAGGTAATGAGACACTAAACTTCTTTGTAGCTGACATTAGTAAAGAAAAGCATTTGCCAAGTAGCCTCACAGATTTCTTGTCAGAAATTTTTGGGAAATATCATTACACCGTACCATAGCAATCACAACATTTCCAGGAGAGACTGCAAGACCAAAGCATGACGCACATGCATCTGGAAGCTGCAAAGACATTTTTCACATTATAAACTTAATAAGGGCATCTTCAGAAGAAAAAGGAAAGATATAAGGGTACTAACATACTTCAGCTGAGCTTCTCAGACGAGGAGTATTTGAAGGAATTGGTGCTTCAGAGAGCATATCCTCACTCCAAATCCAATTCCGAACAAAATTATCCTATTGAAATTTGAAACAAATGGTTATCAGTTAATGCTGAACAAACCAAAAGGTTGAAACCAAGAACCCAATATCAAGAAAGTACATATATATTAAAAAAGAATTTTCTAGTTGATACAACTTGACTAGATAAACTACCTGGCTGCAGCTGTACAAAGAACGTCCATCGAAAGCCCAAGCTAAACCCGTAATCTGGTAATTACTAAAGCACATTAATTGAATGTTTCAGCAAAATATTTGGATCAACAAAATGAAACTTACAACATGGTCATGGTCATTGTATGAGCCAAATTTATCAAATTTGCGATCAGATATGTCACAATTCCACACTTCAAAAGATCCAGATCCTTTGCCAATTGCTAAGAGCATTTTGTTTGGGGATTGAGCGGGGGCAGTAAGTGAAATTACTGAAACTGGGACAATATCAATAGTTACAACCTATTAAAAAGATCACACATTAAAATTTGAGAACTAAAAGATACGCAGATGGATATATTCAAACATAGTAAAAGCTACATTACCTCCTTCAACAAGGAAAAGCAAGTGTGGTTAACTTCTTTTGACTTCAGCAGTTCCTCATTATAAGCCAGCCAGATCTTGACACTAAAAAAAGATAAGGAAAAACAAAATAATTATAAGAAATGCTAAACAATTAGGAATTATAACAATGATAATAACAGATTTGGGGAAAAAAAGGTCAAATGGCACTAATCTTTTCAGCTATTAGGTTATATAAATTGTTTTGTTACCATCTAAACAATAAGAAAACAATTAGAAATTACTTTCCGGACACCAAATGACTGCAAGAAAGAATCAAGCAACCCCCTGAATTTCGATTGCATTAGCCATATATACAAACAGATGAATTAGTGGCATGACTCAAAAAATATGGTGCTACAAATATTGTTAGGTTAACGGGTCAATCCAAGTCAGATGAACAAAGAATCGGAAGACATCTCGATCTCCTGTTGGCACTATTTAAATGATCTCACTTATATAATATCAAAGATGAAATCCTTGACCACATAAAGTTCCATATACCAGAATAAGCTCTAACAGTGATATGCACCTAACTCACCTCCCATCAGAACTCCCTGTTGTCAACAAAACCCGAGGATTGGAAGACTTGGGATCAAGCAACACCCAACTAATTGCTGTAACCCATGAAGCATGTGCCTGCACGAGCCCCAAAATCATCGCATCTGTTGGAGCTTGATTGAGCTCAACAGAATAGCATTCTGGTACAGAAACTCTCCAGAATGAGACTTCACCAGACTTCCCACCAACAGCGAGTAAAGATATGGATGAACCATTCTGAGGAATAGAAGAAGCTTGAGCTGACAACTGTAGCACTGGTGACCAGGCAATTACAAGTGACGAAAGCATCGCACTATGAGCTGCATATCTATCTGCACTTATAAGCGGGAGTGTGCAATTTTTTGGTGTCTTCTTGGGAGCACTTGCCTTGGATTTAGAGGCAGAAACAATCTGCTTTGAGCTGTTTCTTTTCACTTGGCCAATATCAGTCTCAAGCACCTAAAACAAGTTAAGTAACAACAAAATGGAAATGAATATTTGAAATCTAATTGAAGAAATACAAATACTACTCATTGTAGGATACATCCGTTTTTCTTCTCTTACGTTCCTTTCTAGGGACAAAATCAGAGACATCGTCGGTACATCTATTCTCTGTTTCTTGCTCCTGTTAAAAAGAGAAGAGTTTCGAAGACCGTCAAGCATAAGATCATTGAAGATTATGCTGCCCAAGGTAATAAACAAAAGATAGAACTTACATCATGTTCATAATCTTTGGAGGGGCAAACTTCCAACTCACCAAAACTGACACTTTCAAGATATTCAAAAAGCCTAGTTGATATGTCCATCATCTAACACAAAAGCCAAAAAAAGAAGATTAGACTAACAAGCAAATTGTGAAAGTTTACTAATTTGTTTCTGTTTTGGCTCTTTAAAAGATCTTTGATTTTGTGAATAATGCAAACTTACCTCAATCCATTCGGCACAGAAATCGCAAAATGGTTGACGATAAAGCTTCACGCGCCCTTCCGTTGTGCAAACAGCCAGTAAACACCTGTGCCAATCAAGATTGCAAAAAGCCCAAATTGAATTACAGCTGAAAATAATCTAATGACGTGAATAAAAAGGAAAAATTACCAAAAAAAAAATTAACAAAAAAAAAAAAAAACTCTCACCCTGAGTTTGGAGCGAGTCCAAGTGGGGACCACGAAATTGATCGAACACAGGGCCGAGTGTCCCGAGACAAACAGGTCGGGAGCAAACTGGCCGACAGTAAATCTAAAACGAAAATTGAATAAGAAAAAGCTCGAAAATTGATACTTGAAACTCTGAAAACGCAAACACAGATCTAGAAAAGTACCTGCTCTTTCCACAACGCCGATCGGAAAAGGCTCACCAGTTTGGAGAGTGATGAGGCCTCGCGGTCCGAGAGGCGACGCCGGATTCTGGCAAGCAAAAGTGTAGAACAAGAGGAGAAGTGAATATCGTGAAACGGAGAAAAAGGAAAATGAGAGAGAACTGAATTTGAAGGTACAAGTATGGTGACGAGGTGGCCGGAGGCGACGGCTATGAGGTTCTCGTCGGACCAGGCGACGGCGTTGGGGTGCGACGGAGCGGCCACGAGAGTGGCGGCCTGGAAGCGCGATGCCATCGATTTTGCAAAGTGGCCGTTGGGGATTTGGGAATTGGAGGGAAAAAGTTTTGTGACGAGGAAAAAAAAAAAAGAAAAAAGAAGGTGGAGAAGATCGAAGGATCGAATCGAGATGACCGCTGGTTTCGTTGGCGTTTTAAAGTATGGTGATTGGTGGGTCGGTGAATGATGGTGGTAAAACTAAACCCTAGTTCGAGTGTTCGCATAACCGGAAAATGGTTTGTTTGTTTGTTATTATTTTTATTTATTTTCTTTTTGCAATTTTTTCTTTTACATTAATTATTACTCGTGAGAAAAATATTTGAGAAAATTACAGTGCTGCACCTTTAACTATTCTTTTTTTTTTTTTTTTTTGTAATGGACCTCAAATTTTTAAATTTAGTAGATTACACTCTGAACAATCGAAGTCCAATAACTAACAAAACGTTATTAGAGTGAAGGTTTAAAATACAAGATCTACACATAAAAGACAATGGCAATCATTGTTAAACAATGTCACATGTGAAAGTCTCGAATTATCAATTTGATAATGCTATTAGTTATTAGATTTCAATTACTACTAATATTAAAGTTTATGGTGCAATTTACCCAAATTAAGGTCTATCATGCTAAAAAATGAATAGTTTATGATGCAATGGTGCAATTTACTCAAATATTAATATGGATTTATTTTATTTCCTTTCTTTTGCAATTTTTGTACTTTTTAATTTAGCACTTTATTAAATTATATTTTTGTATTTTTATTGGAGCATCCGAGCATCTTGTTATTAAAAGGTATGTGTATGTATGTATTGTAAAACTATTTTTAAACATAAAATCAATAAATCATGTCATTTTCAATGCAAAAAATATTGGACAAATATCAAAGTTTGCAATGTAGGAATTTTGTGTTGTAAGAAGCTTCAACAAGTAGCCATTTTTATATTTTCAATGTCATTGTTTATAGTTTATGTCACTGTTATAGTTTATAGTTTATTAATTCAATTTTGTATTGTTGTTAGTTGTCGTTTGTCTCAGTTTATTTTTTCGTTATCGTTTTAATGCGTAAGCAATAAATAACCACGTTAGTTATTGTAATCAATATATTTGATTGTTAAGATATCAAATATAAAATTTAAGTATTCTCTTCAGTTGAGAGTTCCTCGTTACGGGCCTTTTTAAAGTGGATTTAGGAACTCTAAATCATGTTTCTTGTATAGGTTAAACTGGTAAAATTAAATCATATTCATTCTACTACATCATTTTATTCGGTTTTTTTGTTTTTTTTAATGATAGATAGAAGAAACATGAAGGAGACGTTTGGTTTATGGATTAAAATCATAAGATTATAATCATTTTTTATTTACGTGTATTTTTTTGTGAGAGAAAATACTGTACCGAACCATGAACCATGATTCAAATCGGAGTACGAATCCCCTAACTAAACAACCCTGAAATCCTCAACCATATTGTATTACTTTTTGCTTCATGACATGCAACAAATTCTACCTTCAGAGTGGAAGAAGCAACGAGTAATTGCTTACTCTTCCACGAAATTGTCCCTCAAGGCCTCTAACTATCACGAAAAGACATAGATGGCCCGTTCAATTTGTTGATTCGAGTTGAGATGTGACTTTATGTGAGAGCTTTTTACTGTAGCAAAAAAGTTAGATGCGATTGTTTCTGAGAGCTTTTTACTGTAGCAAAACTCGAATTTTAAACTTAAATCGGCGAAATGAACGGAGTCAGAATTTGACTTTCTATCATCTTACAACTAACCTAAATCAGAACAGCTAATGATCTTCAAATTTTATGATCTTATGTACATGAACATGTACTCGTTTTACTTTCTCAATTGCTTCGCCGATAATCAAGAATTAAGAGAATGGAAGATCGTATACTTTCCCAACGTTGATGTCGTTGCAACTTGCAATTTGTTTGCTTTTCTTTTATGTTCTATTTGTTTGTTTTTCAGTTACCATTTTACTGGAAACGACATCCTTCTGTTCCAAAAACCACATGTCGCTCTTGTTAATAATTGTTGCATTATGATGAAAAATTCTGGAATTTACATTAAAAAAAAATCATAACTAATACTAGCAACTTAATATTGATTGAGATACCCACACGTTAAATTTCGAATTTCAATTTGTTATCACAATTCTTAAAAAACTTTGTTTTTTTTTTTTTACCAGGGAAAAAAGCTTTAACTTTAGATCACATGTATAAAATACAAGTATCCTATGAAATATGCTATTTCATTCATACTTCTCTCCTACTAAAATAGCTATATATAAACAAAAAAATCAACTTTTCCATACAGTTTAGGTAGGTATTGTTTTAATGATTTTTATTTTTACTATTTTTCAATTATTTGAAGTTATTTACTATATTTCAAGATGACTAGTAATATTTTATCTATAATGTTTTAATATATGTCTAATATCCCTACAAAAAAAAAAAATCCCACCCCATTCACTTCGCTGATTCGAGTTTAGAATTCGAGTTTTACTACAGTAAAAAGTTCTCAGAAACAGTCACATTTAACTTTTTTACTATAATAAAAAGCTTTCACATAACATCATATCAAATTAAAAACTCAAATCACATATTAATTCAAATTAAAAACTCGAATCACATCTTAACTCGAATTAAAAACTCGAATCAGAACTAAACGAACCCAATTTATGCTGAATACTGAACTCCCTATTCCGAAGCCCACGAGAGCCTCAAATTGGCAGCCCAATATATTAACGACTTGAAACTTTTCTAAACACACCGCGCTGTCACTCACGTACTGCCCTTCCTATTATCCCCTGCAAACAGCCCAACTTCTCTCGCTCTTTCTTCGCGCAGCAGAAAAGCGGTTCGAAGGCACAAACCCTAGCTACCTCTCGAGCTCTCAAGTCGCTGTTCGCACGCCAATTCTCTCTTCTCCGTAGCAGCTCTTTTGCCCTAGCCTCCCATTCTTCGGTGCGATGCTCGTGACATCTTCTTCTCTTTCTAGATTCGTTTGTATATAATATATATACATCTTAGGGTTTTGGATTATGTGCCTCTTTTTTTTCTTTTTCTTCGCAATTTTCAATGCTATTTTCTTGAATTTGTTGAATTTTTCTCGAGTGTTCGAGTTTATAATTTATTCTTTTGCTAAACATTTCGCGAGTGTTTTGTGAGAACATAGGCGAAAGTAACCCGTGCTTTTGCGTCGTGGATCATGTGTAGAGAAAATGCCGGTCTTATCTGTTCACGTATAATGTCTTTTTTGACGTTAATTTTTAGTTTAATTTGTCGTCTCCCAAGTCTTGATATGATTCTTTGATCTTGAAGTGTGTTATATATATGTTTATATATATATATATATATATATATGCTTGTAGAAGGCAGCGCATATCGTTGATTTATCTACCTTATTGCTTACCGCCGCTAGTTCTTCAAATTTATCTCTCTGCATAATTACTTGGATTAATTACTTTAACAGCCTAACCTAACCATAGTGGATATATTTCCAGAGACATACCATTTTCCTACTTGATTAGTTTCTAATTCTTATTTTGAGTTATGCCCATGATGGTTGAAACTATCATTTTTTTTCACCCATGTTGCCCACAGCAACATTTGCCATTATAACCGAAAAAACTTGAACATAACCCAACGGCATGGTTGCCTACCTCATCTTTAGCATAATTCTTTAGGTGATCAGTTTTTAGATATGTATATCTGAAATCTATCAACTAAGGGGATAATAACTCTAAATATTGCTGACATTACGCGGGACATAACTTTATGAAAGGTTGGTCTACTTAGAGTTCCTACGGGATATTTACACATTTTCCAGGCTTGTGTTTCAATGCTGTTAAAGAGAGCTGAGTAAGGTAAAAATGCATCAATATATGTACAATTTTACCTCATCGCATGACACAAATGTTTCTTTATGATAGATGACAAGCGCTTGGACAAATATGAGCATTGCACTGATACATAGGGATATAGAGAGGGATTGGGAGATTCAATGTGGAGTTTTGGTTGTTATTTTTTATTATTGGAGATTCTTGCTCACTCTCAAGAAGATCTATACATCTGCTAAAATTCTGGAGAGGATGAGGAGATCAAAATTTATTTCAATATTATTATTGCTTTGGAGCATCTTGGAGCAAATGAGCTATGGAGCTTGTGGAGCACGACTCACCTCGAGGATTGCTCTCTTGGTTTGCTTCATAGTTTTGGTTTTGCTTTATTTTTGATATCATCAACGTAGTACATGTGATGATAGCTTGGCAGAATAGTAGATAGGGTTACATGGTTTAGAAATTGTTAGACTCTTTCACTTATGAGATCTCTTTTCTCAATGCAGTGAGATACTTGCACCAGAAATTTTCTTGTATCAGAGATGAGTGGCCGCTTTTCTCGCACAATCTACGTTGGAAACCTGCCCTCAGATATAAGAGAGTGGGAAATTGAAGACTTATTCTACAAGGTTGGTTTGGAATTTCTTACAGCTTATTCTAAGCATTGTTTGGCTGTTACTTTTACTAATATTTAGTAGGGTGTGACCAAATTTTGCAACCTTACAACAACAGCACAACGCTAAGAGTTGACTTTTTTTAAAGTGGCGTAATTTTCCCATGCTATCTAATGATCATTTTTCTTGCAGTATGGACGTATAGTGGATGTCGAACTAAAAATTCCCCCGCGCCCTCCATGTTATTGTTTTGTTGAGGTATTCTTTTGACCATGACTAGCTCTTGGATGCCCATATGGTAGATTCTATTATTGACCTTTGGTTTATCTTGTGTTTGTTCTGGTTTTAGTTTGAGAATTCTCGGGATGCAGAGGATGCAATCAGGGGCAGAGATGGGTATAACTTTGATGGTTGTCGTTTGAGGGTAATATACGATTCTTGTTCTTGTAATATTTCTTTTTCAAAAGTTTCTGTTCTCTAATTATTTTTATTTATCCATAATGCAGGTTGAGCTTGCCCATGGTGGTAGAGGGCAATCTTCTAGTGAGCGTCG
>NW_010362106.1:68519-96906 GCF_000414095.1 Morus notabilis | reverse complement strand
CGGTGGTGGTGGTGGTGGGGGCCGGTTTGGCGTCTCACGCCATTCTGAATATCGAGGTACATCTCTTTTGAAGCCTGGTCGCTGCAAGAGGCGAATATGTTTGACCATATTATGCTCTCTAAGTCAAATTAAGTTTCATTCAGTATTCTGCGTGGTTTTGATCTTTATGTGCATTTGGTTGCAGTTATTGTGCGAGGACTCCCTTCTTCAGCTTCCTGGCAAGATTTGAAGGTATGATAATTTTCATTTTAAACGTCACAAAATTCTTGCTATTTTATATTTGCGGTATGTGTGGGTACTATCGTTGGTCTTGTGGCTTCAGGATCATATGCGTAAAGCTGGTGATGTATGTTTTGCTGAGGTTTCTCGTGACAGTGAGGGTATGTTCTTATATTATGTGGCAATAGCATGAATTTGACTGATTTCATCTATTCCTGCACAATTTATTTAAAGCTAGGAGCCTAGGAAACCATAATTTTTATTTCCTATTTTATTGGTGAGGTGAATTCTTGTTAGACTTGACCTGCTTTACGTAATTTTAGACCATGGTTATATTTTTCATTGTCAGAAGTTCTTTTGGACTAATTTGAATAGTCTAAATTTGACTTGTATTTATTCTCTCTTAGTCAAATGCTATTTTACTATGTGAAATGAAATGTATTGTTTTTATTAATGCTTACCATCTGGAATTGCTCTTATTATTTCAGGGACTTTCGGCCTTGTTGATTACACTAATTATGATGACATGAAATATGCTGTAAGTAACTGGAACACGGCTTTTCAATGTAATTCTTCCCCAATTTTCCATATAGACTGGTGTTATTTATTATTATTTTCTTCTTTTAGATTCGTAAGCTTGATGATACTGAGTTTAGAAATCCTTGGGCAAGAACTTATATAAGGGTAAGCCTTTTCCCCTAGTCGTATTTTTTTTTTTTTTGGCAAAAATTGTTGGCGCCAATCTTTTTGAGATGTATCCAAACGTTTGTGTTTTTGATGTTCATAAACTGGTGTAGGTGAAGAAGTATGAAAGTAGTCCTTCAAGGAGCCGAAGCAGAAGCCGCAGCAGAAGCCGCAGTCCAAAAAGGAATAGGAGGTAATGATCTACCTTTTCTGTTCCCCTTGTTCTTGACTATTTCTGGTTCTCTTTTAACCCTTTTTTTCTGCTCTTTTTTAAGCAAATCATTGGATCGATCTGTCTCTAGATCAGTCTCAAGATCTAGGTCTGCATCTCCTGCCAAACCTTCCAGGTATCTTTGGCTTCTTCAGCTATTCTCGAGTTTTTCCTTTCTAAAATCTTTGCGTTATTTGTGCTTATGATGTGACTAAATGTTGATTAATATTGTAGGCCACGATCACGATCCAGGTCAACCTCTCCCCGCCCGGTAAGTATTGATTCTAGTTTTGAACAAGGGATTGAACTTTGAAAGTCACGTCATAAACGGCTAAACCAAGAAATCTATGCTTACTATTTTTGCTTCAACTCGATCCCCTTTTCAGGTCCGATCTGGCAGTGGCTGATCCTCTAGGAAGTGAAGGAAAATCTCATAATGGTCTTCTTGGTGGAGTTAGAAGGAAAGAATTATAGATATCGGAGTGATCTGTTTTCTTTCAGATATCGTAGGACAAATCTATTTTTAATTGATTATTGGCTTGTATGGTTTAGACTAAATACCTAGATTTCTATTGGATATGACCATTTAGCTCGTATTAAATTAAGCTAGTATCGGTGAGGCTTGTGACCAAGTTATGTGTCGTAACTTGAAACTCATGTTTTTGGAGCTTGAAGGATTCTGAACTCTTTTTTGGTTAGATAGAAGACTCTTATTTAGTTTTGTTATCTGTTTGTTTTGTACTCGAACTTTTGTTCTACGAGCTCTTATGGGAAGTACTTTTATTTAATCTAAATATATTACATAATTTAGGATATGTTTAGGCTCCGTTTATTTCGTTGATTCGAGTTTAGAATTCGAGTTTTGTTACAGTAAAAAACTCTCAGAAACAGTCACATCTAGCTTTTTTGTTACAGTAAAAAGTTTACATAAAATCACATCTTAACTCGAATTAAAAATTTGAATTAGCGAACTAAACGGGAGTTTATGGATTTAGAACCATGATTTAGAATTATTCTCGGTTTACCTGTGTTTTTTTGTGAGAGAACACTATAGCGAATTACGAATTATGATTCAAATTATGGTAAGAATCTACTAATTAAACGTATGAATCTACCAATTAAACGCACGTCTAGTAGTGATGGTTTCTTGTAATGAGGGAAGAATAAAAACAGTCGTGGGTTGATAGAAGTTTAATGATGAATGAATTACTAGAAATGTCATTATTTATTGGCTACGCTTGCTGTTAGCAGTCCACTGATAGGTTTGGCTCCCTCGTATCGTTTCTAGTGTTTCAAGTCTCAATATATTACTGGGATATGTTCATGGTTTTCCTATCTATCTTCTCGAGGAGTTAAGAAAGATGCTGTAAAAGAAGATAAATCCGTTCTGATGTCTTCAGTAGACTTCTGTGTCGTTTCACTTTTATGTCGTTTTAAGGTATATACCAGTTTTTCGTGGGTTTAAACCTATTGTTTTAATAACTACTGGTTTTGAACCCATATAGACCAAACGGGTCCTTTTCTAGCAGTATCATTGTCATATTTAATTATGTTGTCGTTTTTTGCCTTCCTATTCCTATTGTTTTTACTTTGTTTTTTGAGTTTCCGTCGGTTTATTTTTGTTCCTTATTTACATATGTTGTTGTTTTCCTAGTTCATACCGTTTTCCGTGCTTTAATCCTTTTTTTTTTTTAATCTTTTTATCGTATTTACTTTTGTTGCCGCTTTATGGAATTCCCTGCGTTTTGCTTTTGCTGTTGGTTTGTGTTCCTGTCGTTTTGTTCAATTCATCTATTGTTTCATTGTTGCGGTCGCTTTTTCACTTTTATTGCCGCTCTTCTTTTCCATGTCACTTTTTTTTCGTATTAGTTTCCAATTTCGTTATCAGTTCCATTTTTCCGGTCGTTTGTTGGGGTTCAACTGTTCCTGTCGTTTCTGCATTGCTTTTAAAAAAAAAAAAAATTTATTGTCGTTTTGGGTAATCCCGTCGTTTATATTGATGTGATTTTTGTCGTTCCTGTCTTCTGAACACTTCCCGTCTTTGTTAGTGTTCCTCTCGTTTTCAATTCGTTTTCTTTTTAATTTATAATGTCGTTTCGTCAATTTTACATCGTTTCCTCTACTCGTGTCGTTTTTTAGACGTTTTTAAACTAAATATAATTATATATATATATATCTATGTTACAATGAAAAAAGAAATGTCCACAAGTTTTACAAGTTTTTATATTTACATATAACTATGTAAAATAACCAGAAATGATAATCCTATCCTTAGTTAACTACCTTTTAAAATTAGTTAAAAAATTCAGAACTATCCAGATAAAAAAGGAGTATATTATATTTAAAATTATCTTATATCAGTAACCATCATTATATTGTTGAATTAAAGACAAAGGTAAAAAGTGTGGGCCAGAAAGCCTTTGATTTGGGCTTGCAACATAGGTTTTTCAGGCCTCAAAATCTGGCCCAGATAAACTCCCCGAAATTAGTTCAGATCTTCGGCCGTCCCTAATCATCCGATAAAAAAACCCTAGCCTTCTCAGACCTATATATACAATCTCTATATTTAGCCCTAAAACCCCTTCGTAGTTCGTACCATTTCTAGGGCTTCGACGCTTCTGCTCTCAATATCTGGGATTGTTCAGATTACTATTTCAATACAATGTCTACCAGTGAGCTTGCCTGCACTTACGCCGCTTTGATTCTCCACGACGATGGCATCCCCATCACCGTAAGTCTCTCTTCCTTTTTTCCTTTCGATTGAACTTCTTTTTCTTGAATCTTCTCTCGGATCCGAAACTTCTTGTTTGATTGATTTTAGTTTGTTACCAGATCTTGCTTTCCGTGATTTCTCGATTTTGCATTTTGTAATTGGAATTGATTGGAATCCATTTTTGTTGTCGATTTTTTTTTTTTTTTTTTGTAAAAATAAAATGTTTAGGCCGATAAGATTGCGACTGTTGTGAAATCTGCGAAGTTGTCAGTGGAATCATACTGGCCGAGCCTTTTCGCCAAGCTTGCGGAGAAGAGGAACCTTGATGACCTCATTCTGAACGCTGGATCTGGTGGATGTGCAGCTCCGGCCGCCGTTCCCTCCCATTCCAGTGGTGCAGGCGCTGCCGCCCCTGCCGCCGCCGCGGTCGAGGAGAAGAAGGTACATATAACACATTACTAGTCGTTTGTCATTTTGGGGTTTACTTTCCATAATTGAGTGGCAGTAACTGAAGCTGATGAAGGGAGTAATTTATGAGATGTCTAATAGTTGTAGACATGGAATTTAAGATTCAACAATTTGCTTATTATAATTGTACAATAGTAGGGTTGTTAAGTTATTTATGAAATTGTTTATACCAAGTAACGTTATAAACGAGTTTACTTCTATTTGATAAAATGCAGCTTTGCTCTGATTTGATAAATAACTTATCTTTGTTTCTCCATGTTGATTTTGGTTTTTGGCTTTCGGCTTCCACGAGTTTTGGATTTTGGTGGCACCTTTAGCGTTTTGACTTGAACATAAATGTATGCATGCTTTCCTGTACACATTTATAATGTTTGTTTTTCTAATGCAATTATTTTAAGAATTATAAATATTGCGGCCAATGGTTTTTCAACTGTTGGAAGTTACAATGCAAATTGTGGTTTTATAATTTGTGTGCTTTAGATTTAACAGGTGAATTTATAATTGGTCAGAAAGTAATAGTCATAATCTCTTTGATGAGTCTTCTAGCAATAATAATAATAACTTGACGACTTTAACTGTTTGATTATCTTGAGAAATGTTGGACCTCTTAACAAATAATGCCATTCAGATCCTACTTAGATTCTATCTAGTTGGGAGTTTATTAATGGTTTTCTTACGCCTTTTATCTTTCTGATATGTATGTGCAGGAAGAGCCTAAGGAAGAGAGTGATGATGATATGGGATTCAGTTTGTTCGATTAATCGGTTCATCAGAGTACTGTTCCTTTGATTTTTAGCAAATTAGGATAGTCGAGAATCTTTTTAATTTTTTGTTTCACATTTTTGAGAAATTTCTTTTTGATTTTTGTCTTTTTGACAGTTTGACATAACTCTCGTTCAATGCAATATCCAAACTTTTCTGCTTTGATGTGACATTGCCATTTTTCATTACTATATCGACTCTTCTGAGATTCATTCAAGCTGGATTCACTTATCTGATTCTTACTATTGAATCAATTCCATGAATATTGGTCTTCCATGGACATGGTCGCCAAATTTTAAGGAGCTGATGGTGAAATTTTTTTATGTTTGGATTCGAATTAACGAAACAAGCTGAGGCCTTAATTTTGTTTTACTCGTAATTCCATGAATGTTGGTCTTCTATGAACACGGTTCCACCAAATTCACGATTCATGCATTGACCTAAAGGATGATTCATGCATCTTCCCACTATAAAATCTCCACCTCCAAAATATATACCGACTGGTCTGGTAAATTACGTATAATTCTGAGACTTAATCTATAGGATTTATAATTTAATTATGAGTTAAATCCAAAAATTTAACCATGCAAATAATCCAGGTAATCCAGGTTTTATCGACTTTCAACAATTTACAAACATCCCCAAACCATTTATTTATTCATTTTAAATCCCATCTAGAAAGGGCATTCCCCTCCAGGTCTCGTTCATTTCACCGATTCGAGTTTTCAGTTTTAGGTTTCTAAATTTTCAGAAAATGTCACATCTAACTTTTTCTACTACAGTGAAAAATTCTCTGAAAATGTTACATCTCAACTCGAATTAAAAATTTAAATTCATAAAGTGAACGAGCTCTTAAAAACGCTTGATTGCTTGGTTTGCACTCATTAAGCTCCCTACAATTGAAAAAAAAAAAAAAAAGAAAGAAAAAGAAAAAGAGAAAGAGTGGTTGATATAATTTACGTTTGGAAGAAGAATCCCTCTGGGCTATGGAAAACGGTTCAAATGATGAGAATGGTTGAACTGCCTCCCACGATTCTTCTTTCCACCTTTGAATTCCCCATCGCTTTCTAAATAATAAAAAAATTTGATCAAATCCTTTGGAAACTTCTACAATCTAAGGACTTGGACATATGGCAGCTCAGAAACACTTGTTTTTATAAAAAATAGTATAAAAGGAATATGCGAATTTTGCACCATTATTGATCATGCAAATTACAATGGACAATCCTTCCAACTAATCAGTGAGTTATCCAATCACCATTACCGGCCAAGGACTTGCACTGTCGTCCAAGTGGCAAAGCACGTGGCTTACTGGCTTTTGCGATGGCAACACGTGTCAGTCACAATGGGCGACACGTGTAAGCGTCAAACTATCGGGCTGGGTCCAGCCGTCCAGAAGCTACTAGGAAGAAACACGTCTCGGCCCACTTTCCCATCTCAATGACTCAATCCGGCGACCCTAGACATTTGTGAGGCCGACAATCCACGTTTCTTACTTGGGTCCCACGTCAGACCGATTTCCGACCGTCTTGAAATTGATTTCTCTTTTTTTTAATGAGTTTTAATGACCACTTCCAGCTCTTCACCTTCCAGATTATTCTATTTTCTCATCCCAAATCCCAAATTCCCACCCTTTTAAATTCCTCATCTTCTCTATTTCTCTCATCAACTTCTCCAATTCGCCGCAAAAAAAAAAAAAGCTCTTTCGTTTTCGTAGAATTCAATTTGGATTTCGCGCTCTGTTTAATCAACGTTCATCAATCATAATGGTGATGTCGATGTTCAGCTCGTTCGACGCCGTCTGCGCCGAAATCTCCAATTTCTCTATGCCAAAAGCCTACGGGATTTCCTCGGACTCCGTACACAAGGACAGAAAAGAGAACGGCGACAGCCACAATACCGGCAAGACTTCACCACCGCCGCCGTCAGCGCCGCCGTCGAAAGTCGCGACGGCTCAACGGAAACCGCAGAGAACGCCGAGGTTTGCGCCGGAGTTCGACGGAGTCCATTGTTTCGAGACCATTGTGCCGTACTGATGGATTGTACATAATATCAATTATATATGATACATATATTAATTTATTTATTGTTTTGGATTTTTGGTAATTAATAGGATTATTTGATTCCGTGTTGTCTTTTGTGGTATTAAGGTTGTGGGCATTGTATTTAAGAGTATTTTTTTACTAAAATGTTAAAATTTAGAGTTCATGATTCGTTTTATGATTCGAATCATGTTTTTTAATTTACTATACTATTTTATTTCATAAAAAAATATTATGAACTAAACGGATGAACTACAAAATACTACAAAATACTACGAACTAAACGGATGAATTAAACGGAACTCATAAAAAATACTACGAACTAAACAGATAAACTAAACGTACTCTTAGTATTGACACACTAAAATTTATGTAATACATGTTATTAAAAGAATCGATAAATACCTTGATACGAAACTCTTGGGGCAACGGTTGAGGGTCTAATTGCTCTCTCAATTTAAAAGTCTTGATAAGAGAACTGGTCACGAGAATTGGTTTGTAGAATCCCATCGCAGCAGTATATACAACATAACAAATCCAATATTTTTTTATTTATTGTTTTGGATTTTTGGTAATTAATAGGATTATTTGATTCCGTGTTGTCTTTTGTGGTATTAAGGTTGTGGGCATTGTATTTAAGAGTATTTTTTTACTAAAATGTTAAAATTTAGAGCTTATGATTTGTTTTATGATTCGAATCATGTTTCTTAATTCACTATATTATTTTATTTCATAAAAAAATATTACGAACTAAACAGATGAACTAAACGGACTCATACAAAATACTACGAACTAAACGGATGAATTAAACGGACTCATAAAAAATACTACGAACTAAACGGATGAATTAAATGGACTCTTAGTATTGACACACTAAAATGTATTACTATTAAAAGAATCGATAAATACCTAGATACGAAACTCTTGGGGCAACGGTTGAGGGTCTAATTGCTCTCTCAATTTAAAAGTCTTGATAAGAGAACTGGTTACGAGAATTGGTTTGTAGAATCCCATCGCAGCAGTATATACAACATAACAAATACAATATTTTGACGTAAATAAATAAACAACTATATTCAAACTACAAGGCTGCATTAGGAGGCAGTAACTTTGGGTAAGTCAAACGATTTTCAAGCACCATTCTCTAACATGAATTAAATATTAAAATTAAAGTATATTATTGACAACTTTATTAATGTGAATTAGTTAATATAATAGATACTCACTTTATTTATTGATTAGTTTGAGGCTCATGAAGATTTTTAAATGGAAGAATGAAATAGATAGCATATTTACTGTAAATAATTGATGTGAATAATATAGTTTTAAATTATTTAAAGTAAATAGTAATAAATTTAGTAAAAAAAACATTTACAAGTTATAAATAAAAAATCTCTTTACAAGTCATAAATAAAAAATCTCTTTACAAGTCATAAATAAAAAATCTCTTTACAAGTCATAAATAAAAAATTTACGTGATAAAAAATTACTATTTACTTTAAATATTTAAAAATGTTATTTACTTCGTAAAAGTGCTATTTACTACCATTTGTGTTAATATTTCTGTTAATAGAAGCCTAATAGGGCCACCAACACAAATAAGCTCATTAGACTGTGCAACACTTCAATATAAGTGCTCGTGGGACTATTTGTTTAAGGGCATTTGGTGGTGTGTGTGAGCATAAGTGTGGAGAAGCTATTTAAAATAGAAAGTTAAGGGTTGTTCTTTTGTAATGAAACTCAGAAAAAATTTGAACTCGAATTATAATTTTATTTAAATTCATGTTCATTTAACAAATTTGAGTTTGAACTCGAATTTGGGATTAAAGTCGAGTTCAAATTTTTTTTTTAATTCGAGTTCATAAACTCAAACTCAAGTTAATGAACATTATTTTTTCTATTCTTAAAAATGTCAGAACTTTTTTGTTTTAATTCTGATTGAGATGATTTTTTTTCTATGCATTCACAACGAAAAAATGAATAAAACCCCACCCATATACCATATTAAAATTTTTCATCACCATTGAGTTTTTATTAAAATACTATTTAAATACAAATTTAAGTTTTGACTCACCCAAACACAAACTCAAAAAGATTATCAATTCAAATCATAACTCAAATGTGCACATCCAAACACAAACTCAAGTTACAACTTCAACTCAAGTTATAACTCAAACTCAACTCAAGATCATAACTCAAGTCATCCTAACTCAAAAATGTAAAAAAAACAACTCCTTAATCACTTTCAAGCTTTTCTATTGCGAGTTTTGGTAGCTCGATAGTCACGCTAATACTTTTGAACATATCGTCAGGATAAAGATAATTAGTTACTAAAGTACTTAATTTGTCAAAATCGAGTATTTTTCGTTCTTCCGCAACATATGTTGCTTATTTCATGAAGGACAACGATTTTGTTGTCGTTTGAGTTTTCAAATGACATGTCATAAAATATTTTGTTGGTTGAACCTCTATAAACGACATGTTGTATGATGCTAGAATCCATGTCGTTTGTAAGGAAAACGACAACTAGCTCTTATATGTGTACTACCGCTGACGTTTATATTTCTACCAACAAAATAAAAAAAGCTGTCATTTATACGTTTTAATTATTTTATGGTTTGAGAAAATAGGGGACAATAGAGTTAAGACACATCTTATCAATATCAGCTCTAGATGTGAGCAAAATAACTAACTAACTAAATAAATAAACACATATATATCAACTCTAAATTTTGCTATTTATTTTTTCGGAACTGTTACGGTAGAAACCTATATTTACCTCAATCGTTATATTAATTTTTTAACAGTTTAATCTACGAGTGTTCACGTTAAAAATTTAAATACTAGACACATAATTACTTATAATCATAGATCATATTGTTAAAAAGTTAATCCAATGATTATAATAACAATATCTATTGGTAGATAAAAATACAGTGCATGCCATAAGTTTTGCTCCTCTTTGTGAATAAGATTTTGTGATTATTGAATGTGTGGGATTAATTATTCTTACGGGATTAAACTGCCCTTGAATTTTAAGTAAAAAGATTATTATCATTCATGCCCTTGAATTTTACACCTATTTTTAATTTGTTTAAGTTCCCACTTTAGTATTCCAAATTTTGAATAAATTTGAACTAGAGCATCAAAAATTCACTCTCATAATTAAGATTTAGATAGTCTTACTAAACTAAACCTTCTAATTATGGAGTTAATTTTGAAGAGACAAAGATCAACTCAGCCATATATTCTTGGGCCTGAATTTCTTATTGGGATATTTTTTTAGCACTAAAAACTCGAAATATATCAGGAACAAAAACCCTTTTTTTTTTTTTTTTTTTTTTTTTTTTTTTTTTTTTTAATTCTAACGTAAGATTATTCTAGCCATTGAAGTAATTACCAACAAAACAATAATAGCCAGTGTATTTGTAACTATAATTGTTATTCATGATAGTTGTTAACATGGAAATAACATAAATTTGTTAGTACTTTATAAACTTAATCCATTTCCTACTTCCTAGTGCATGTCAACCCATTAATATTCTTTTTCGATTACGCACTATTGTGTAATTGCAAGTCCAAGTTCTTCTTACTTTCCAACCAAAAAGGAAGAAAATAAAAAAAAAATTAAAAAAACTTCAAGTTCTTATCAAATAAAAATAAGGGCTTGTTCTTTTAGAGTTTAACTTGAGTATAATTCTTGAGTTGAATTTGAGTTTTAACTTGAATTGAACTTGTAACTTGAGTTTGTGTTTGGTTGTGTACATTTGAGTTATGGTTTGAGATAAGAATCTTTTTGAGTTTGTGTTTGAGTGAGTCAAAACTTGAATTTGTATTTAGATAGTATTTTAATAAAAACTCAATGCTGATGAAAAATTTTAATAGGGTATATGGGTCGGGTTTTATTCGTCTTTTCGTTGTCAACGCATAGAAAAAAAAATCATCTCAATCCAAATTAAAACGAAAAAGTTATAGCATTTTTAAGAATAGAAAAAATACTGTTCATTAATCTGAGTTCGAGTTTCTAAACTCGAGTTAAAGGGGAAACTTGAACTTGAGTTTTAGTCATAAACTCGAGTTTGAACTCGAGTTTAAACTCGAATTTAAACTTAAAAGAACATGAACTCGAATAAAGTTATAACTCAAGTTGCATTTTTTTGAGTTTTTCACTCAAAAGAACAAGCCCTAAATAACTCAATACCTAAAGCACTATTCTTTAGCATTATCAATATGATTAGGCTTAGGCCACTACAAATTTAAGGGCATGTTCTTTTGTCCATAAAACTCAAAAAAAGACAACTTAAGTTTCAACTTTATTTAAGTTTACGTTCTTTTAAGTTTTAATTTTATTTAATTTTACTCAACTTTATTCAAATTCTAACTTCAACTCAAGTTATAACTCAAATTCAACTCAAAAATTACACTCAAATTATACTCCAAAAGAATAACCCTAGTTGCTTGTAAGTTATATACATTTAGCGTGAGAGTCCCAAAAGATATAGTAAAACATGTGCGTGTGGTAAACGCACTCCCAAATGACGTGGCCTAGTTTTGTTCTACAAATCAAGATACTTTTGAAAAAATTGGATACACATTATTAGATAGCGTTATCCTTTTCTTTCCAATGTAGGATATATTGCAATATCAATACACTCCAATGGATATTTTTTTTTTCCCTTTTTCTATTCATAAAAAGTAAATAATCAAGCGAATTATATATAAAAGTAACTAGGAATGTTATATATAGATATAGATATTCTTTACTTTCCTTGACCATCAAGACAGGTCATATTCCATTGCTTTACTTTATCTCTTGTCTCTTTCTTTCTATATTTAAAGCAATAAGTCATTCGAGAGGATAAGTATTAAGTACTAATTTCTCTCTCAGAAGAAATCAGATAATTAAGCTGATCTTCAAGGCTGCAATGGCTGCGGGTACGGTATGCGTGGCACTGCCTGTTGTGGCTGCTGTCGTTGGTCTCTATTTGTGTGACAGAAACCATTCCAAATCCAAGGTAAGAAAATGGATAATACTAGTCTAGCAGCATGATCTTGATGGCAGATCTTTTCTTAGTTTTGATGAAGTGTCTTTGTAATGGTTTTTAATATGTTAAAGGAATTCGGAGGCGGGATTCGAGCTTCTTTCGAAGAAGTTATGGCGAAGGCAAAGGTGGAGGTCAAGACTAGTCAGATGCCGAAGTTGGCGCCGCAGTTTGATGGTTTGGACTGCTTTGAAACCTTTGTGGTTCGCCGGTAGTTCAATCAATTATAGGTGATCTTCCTGGTTTAGCATGATGAAGATCCTGCAAAACCGGAGAATTTATCATGGTGTTTGTGTCCTTACGACAGGACATATATACAAGATAAATTATTGAAGGAAAGAAAGCTTATAATCTCCTATGTGAAAAACTCCAGCATTTTTAATCAAATATGGTTTCTTTCGCCATATAGTCATCCTCTACTTTCCTGCAAAAAGTATTTGTCGGCAGAAGCTAGCATTGTATATAGATATATGGCCAGTTATTATGTTCTCATGAATCTTATTTATGTTCAAAGTACACGAAGGATTTATACTTTTCGGTTGTTGCGCATTCATGACAAGGACTCAAATCCTACAGTTTCGTGTAATGTATGGCTTTATTTCCTTAGAGCCTTTGGTCTTTGTAGAAGAGCTTTCCGTCAAAGCCATAAATTCTAGGCCTTTTCACACTATTCCTTTTTAAAAGATACAGGACTACAAGAAAAAATGGAGTATGATGCCAAGTAAGTTGATTGGAATACGATTTCCATGTAATGAATTGCTGCTCGTGACTGTTTTACTAGAAAAATTGGAATATGAACTCAAACCAGAAGGAAAATCAGATGGATGAATCTGGACTAACAAAAGCATTGAAGATATAAAAAAAGGGAGATTGATTGAAATCCTGTAAGAAGTTGTTGATTGAAATCCTCTAAGTAGTTGAGAATTTGGTAGATGTAAAATCCTAAAGAAAAATTCTGATTTGAGTATATACAACCATACGCACTCATACTCTGCACGTAACAGATTCACATGTTAATCAAACGAAACCAGTTTCACATGTTCTCTCTACATAGTTTTTTCCATATCATTATCACAATCTCTTGCCCACATTTGCAAGCCTTCTGGCCACACCAAATATAACTGCCTTGGTCAAGAGCCCTTGATCAAGAGTACAAGCCAGGATAATTGCTCCACTCACAATTAAGACTTTTGGTATGTTCCTTCTCCGCGGTTTTTCAGACGCCTTTTCCACTTGTGTCTCTAACGAATTGTCGGTAATGTCACCCAAGGATCTCATGTAGTGTGGATTTATTTTGGTGTTGATACTGGCCATAAAAGCCGGCCGAGAAAGTGGAGCTCCTGATGCTCTCTCTTTCTGGTACGCCCTCAAACCAGGCTCAATCTTCTTGACAGTGCCCCACATCCCTTTCCTGACTCCAAGCTTTGCGATTTCCCATGGAATTCCCATGTCTTCATGATGAAAGAGTAGCACTTCGCAGGCGCTCAGTTGCCCATCACCGCTTGTAGATTCCACTGTTCACATTCAACATAAGCTATCTTAATACAAAGCCAAGATTCAGCTTCAAATTGGAGCAAAATGAGAAAGTCGGATCGATGAAATGAAGTGGCACAATTTACCTGCTCGGACACACCAACTCGAGTAGTACAGATCAACTCGTCTTGGTTTATCGTGCCTCGGGATTGAAGGACATGGCACTCCCTTAAGGGCAAAGAGAGACAACATCAGATTGGAATTAAGTTTCAGTCCCAATTAAGCGACTTTGGAATACAAAATTCCTATCCTCGTACCTTTGTTATGCAGTAATACGACCTTCCTGATTCCCATATCCGACGACCTATTATGTATTCTCTGTCTTTGCAGAAAAATGGAAACTGCATGGACCAAGAAGATGCGAAAGTAAGTGTATGCAATCAAGGCTGAAGAGTTGAAAAACATGTATAATACAAAGTATTACCTTCCTTATCCACTGAACAACCATTGTTCCTGTGGTTGGACATTCACTTATAGTTTCCGAATATGCAAGCATGTCGTCCCACTTTGATCGAAAATGGTCATCCCAGAAAAAATCCCTAACTATTTCAGGCATGGCATTCTCAAAGATAGTGCTGCTACGATATTGAGGAGGACCAGTCTATGACAAAAAGAGAGCAATAAAACAAATTCACGCGCAAACAAAATAAACTTTAGTTTTAAGTTAAAGCTATATCATCTGTAAGTCATTTAGTTTGTTTTGAAAGATTACCTTGGGATCTCTTCGCCATCCTTTGTAGCGCATAGTTGGCGTGGAACGGTCCATCATTTCTATCCATGTAGGACCTCCATCTTTCATCTCCACAAGCAGGCAAAGATGTTCCAAATCCTCCTCAGTCACAACACTCGAATTCCCTTCATCAATATGCAATGTGCTACACAAGCACAATCAAACAATCAGAACTCCGAAACTTCATCACCCTAAAACTCCTAAACACATCCATCTAAATTTAGGCCCCGTTCATTTCACCGTTTCGTTTCCTACAGTAAAAAGCTCTCAGAAACAGTCACGTCTAACTTTTTTACTACAGTAAAAAACTCTCACATAAAGTCACATCTAAACTCGAATCAGCGAACTAAACATGCCCTTAGTTTTGCCCACAGAGTATTTATATTATAAATAAATGCAAATGCAAGCAGACAATAGGCACACAGTTACAAAATTGCAATCACAGGAATTTAAACTCAAAACTTACTATTATACCATGTTAGTTACCATTCTTCCTAAAAGCTTAAGCTATTTATGAGGGTATTTATATTCTAATAATATTTAAATACACGAAACCGCCTTAGCGGAATCTAGATAACAAGAAAAAAAGGGTCTCAAATGAGAATTGTAATAAACAGTTCAAGAACTCTATGTCAACAATTTTGGTAGGTGTCAACAAGGCAATAAAACTTACTAAGCAACGAGTTCAAACTATTCTAAGCCAGAAACATCGTATGAAAACAAAGAAATACGTAGTTCTACCAAAAAAAAAAAAAAAACCAAAGAAATACATAGTTGCATCACAACAAATAAGTTTCATGGAATTTTTAGTACCTGTAATTATTAAAACCGGAAGGCTTATCCGTTGGTGTGGAAGATAAAGATAAGTTCTTCTTGTCCAAGGATTTTGAAGGAGAAGAAGAAAAGTCCAAATTATTGTCGTTTCCAAAGCTTGCCCATTTGGGTTTCCACGCCCATCCAACCATAACTCCGACAATAAACGCAACCCAAATAGGAACCAAAAACATAATCATTCCTGTACAAACTCCCACCATTGTGGGTCTTTCTAATACTCTCTGAAAAGCCTCAACAAAAACCATTTATATCTTCCAAAAAAAAAAAACTAATTGGATAACAACATAATTGCCAAAATTTAGATAGTACGTAGGAAGCCTAGTATACAAACTCCAATGGAAAATCACATTCAGATGATGAGGAGAAAAAAAAAAAAAAAAAAAAAGAGCACAGAAATGAATAGTGGTTAAATGGATTGAAGAAGAAGGTAGAAAAATGGTTTAAAATTCATGTAACGGCGTCGTTTTTGTGGAAGAGGAAGAGATTTTTCCGTTTGGAAAGAATCAAAGAATATGAAAAGGGAATAAAAAGGATTGGAGGAGGATAAATGAGGATTAGATTCGCGCGTATTTGTCGTAGATTTAATTAGCTTAAAAAGCAAAAAAAAAAAAAAAAAAAAAAGACAATAACTAATAAAAGAAACAGCAAGTACGTTTAAGTACTACGTGGACGATTTTAAGAGGATGGGAAATATGTTCCTGGGGTTTTTGTGGTCGTCGAGGTTTCTTGATTTTCACGTTTTTTTTTTTTTTTCTTATTCTTGCTTTTTACGTCATCTAAAAACTGGGGGGTTCTCTTTTTTGGCAACGTTCATTTTAAAGCAAGGATTTATCTTCTTATTCCAAAAAATTTTTAAAGAAAGGAAATACAGGATTTATCTTTTTTTTTTTGTTTTTTGCTTGAAAATAGAAGAATGATATTACGAGTCTTGCGTTATCCCTCTTTGCCAATGGCTCCATGCCATTAAAAATGGCAAAATTTTCGAATTCCGGTACTTGATATAAAAAGTAAGTAATAGTTTACGCAAGTATTTTTTTTTTTTTTTTCAATAGAAACTATTGGGGAAGGTTAGATTTGAGTTGGCAAAGAAAAAAGAGACTCAAACCTTGTGCACATCATGATTATTATCAAATTAATGTAATAATAACTAAGCCCCTTTACGTAATTGTGTACAGGTTCTAATTAGGGAAAAAACTAAAAATAACACTTAAAATGGTTAAAAATATTATTTATACCACTTTATTTAAAAATAAATACGTGTTATTCAACTCATAAGAAGAAAATAAAAAATAATTATGATATCTAATTATTTAGAATGACATAAATTTGAAAACTTTTTTTTCTAATTAACTTAGAGGTTATTCTATTTTCAATGTTGATCTATAAATTTTGAATTTTCCAATCCTAACTTACATTAAAAAAAAAAAGCCTATGACCGGTTGGTCTTAGCGGCACCGAGGGGGTTTGATTTGGGTTGAGTTAGGTTGAGTTGGGTGTGGTGGGATTTGAGAGAAGATTGTGGGTTGTATATGTATTGTATAACAGATTTTTGAAACAAAAATAGTAGGAAACAGGCTAATATAAAAAGCTTAAGAAAGTATATAGGTCAATTTTTAATTATATAAATTAATAGATCATAACTTGTCAAGTTATGGTTCATAACCAAATAAGTTATGGACAAACTTGTCAAGTTATGGTTCATAGCCAGACAAGTTACGGACAAAACCATGAATTATGGACAATAACTTGTCAAGTTATAGTTCATAGCCAGTCAAGTTATGGTTCATAACCAGACAAGTTATGGACGAAAACAGTAATTTAGTATATTTATTAACTTATGTAAACTATTGGCCTATTAATTTTAATTCATCTCAAATCTTAGCCTATTTTCCTTTTTCTCCCGTTTTGAAATTAAATTGAGTAAATAGCAACTTGTAAAACTATTCGAAGTATATAGCAGTTTACTGTGTAAATGATTTATTTATGATTGGTAAAAAATAATTTACATGATAAAATTTCACTAGTTGTAAAAAGAAAATTACACGAAAAAAATATTTTTACTAGTCGTCAATGAACCATTTACGCAATAAATAACTATTTAATTCAAATAATTTTAAAATCTACTATTTACTTAATTTTTCCTCATAAATATGCTATTTACTACATTTTTCCAAAAGAGTCTTCTTTATAAAAAAAATAAATAATGAGAAAATTTTTGAACTTATTCTTAGTGCATGAGTTTGAATTTTTACCCAATATTATTAATAAGTATCCTTTTATTAATATAGTTATTTGAATAAAAATGGAATTAATAAAAAAAAAGGGTAAAAATGAAGAGTCATGCACCTAAAGTATTTGTCCATATTTATCTTATAAGTTTATGGAGAAAGGAGACAAATACTCTTAAAAATACACGAGTCATGATTTTTACCTCTTACTTTTAATTAATAATCTTTTTAGTCAAATAATTATACTAATAAAAGAGTATTAATCAAGAATAAAGGGTAAAAAACCATATAACAGACTTGTTTAGTTGCATTTTGAGTTATAGTGACTTGAGTTGAATTTGAGTTATAATTTGAGTTGAAGTTATAACTTGAGTTTGTGTTTGGATGTGCACATTTGAGTTATGATTTGAATTGAGAATCTATTTGAGTTTGTGTTTGAGTGGGGCGAAACTTGAATTTGTATTTAGATAGTATTTTAATAAAAACTCAGTGGTGATGAAAAATTTTAATAGCGTATATGGGTGAGGTTTTATTCGTTTCTTTGTTGTGAACGTATAGAAAAAAAATCATCTCAATTGGAATTAAAACGAAAAAATTATGACGTTTTTAAGAATATAAAAAATATTGTTCATTAACTTGAATTTGAGTTTAAGAACTTGAGTTGAAGGGAAAACTTAAACTCAGATTTTAGCTCAAAACTCAAATTAAAACTTGAGTTAAAACTCAAATTTTATAAATAAACATAAACTTAAATAAAATTATAATTTAAATTTAAATTTTTTTTAAGTTTTACTCAAAAAAAACAAGTTTGTAATTTCTCTACCTTTCTCCATCTTGGGCAACCCAATTATAGCATTGCAAACCCAATGCTTATCAGCAACAATAAATTGGGCTAGAAATAGAGAAAAGTAAAAAACGAGTTGGGCCGAGCCTCAGAAAGAGTGGTCTACTACTCACTAAGCTAGGTCCAACCTCGATTAGCCGAAAAAGTAGGTCCCACTTCACTACGTAAGTAGGAGTGGAAAAAAGTGGAGACATCATAATATCCAACGAATAAGATTTGCGCAAATAGAATCACAAATATAAATAGTAAAAATCCAATATCCCCCACATTTCAAATTTTACACTCCGAAACTGAAAGGCGATTCAATCATGCACTTTAGGACCAGGTTAAATTCCCCACGTGATTTCTTTACGTTCCCTGTAGTTGCGCCACGTGGAGCGAACTATGCCCCTTGTGAACCTCCCGGCTCGAACTCCAACAGCTGCTTCTCAAACTTGTTTTTAGATCTCTCTCGATTTAAATCCTCTGCGGTCGAACCTACCTAATTCCATTTCACCACCCAATCACGTTCCTCCACCTTAACAATGCTCTGTTCGGTGCCGGCGGGCAAGTCCGCCGGCGGCTCGAACTGGCTCAGCCGGATCCGCTCCATAAAGGGCTTTCCCGCCGGCGATGACGACGACCTCGGCCACTTCATCACCCAAAACCTTAACTCGTCCGCCTCCGAGTCGACTCGGCTGGACCCACAGAGAATCGCCGTCCCGAATAGCCCGGAGGCTCCGGGGCGAATCAGGGGCCGAGTAGAGCCGGAATGGGTCGGCGCGATGGACACCGTCCTGTCCGAGCTCTTCTTCATGGGCGGCGCCGGCGAAATTAGCTCCTCCAGGCATTCCGGGAAAAGGATTCCCAGGAAACAAACAAACCCTAAAATCTGTGCGGCGTCCGCCAGCAATAACAACAACAACAACAACAACAGCGGCAACAGCAACTCGAGCGGCGTCGTCGAGCAGAAAAAGAAAGGCTCGGATTTTGCTCCGAAAACCGCGTCGTTGAGTTCGGACAGTGGCAACAATAGTACTAGAGAAGGACATGGCAATGTCGATGTCGATTTCGATGTCGACGATGAAGACGAGGACGAGAAGGAGCTAAAAGGATACTCGAGGAGTGAAGTGACGGTGATCGATACGAGCTGCGGATCGTGGAAGTCGGAGAAGCTGGTGTTTAGGAGGAAGAGTGTGTGGAGAGTTAGGGAGAAGAAGGGGAAGCTGAGGAATTTTGGGAGGAAGAAGAGGAAATTAGCCATTGATGATCATCATGTCATGTCTTTGGCTTCATCTGATCATCACCAATCTTTGATCATGCCTTCATCAGATGAAGTAAGACTATGAATTTCATTACATATTATTTGTTGGTCTAGTAAAATTATGTGTTTTTAGCTATGAATTTATGGATTTTGTTGGTTGTTGTTGAATCCTCTAAATCTGGGTGCTTTGTTATTTCATGCTTTAAGCTGCACTGAATCACAAAAATTAGCATTCATAATCATATAGAAAGCTAAGTGAGGTTGCTGGATATATCTTGAAATGGTAAATGTTGTTCTTGTTGTTTTTTGAGAATATTGGCAAATGCCAGATTTCCCTTTCAGGATTCTCTATTTCTTTTGCAATTAATGGCTAGTTTGTGTTTTGTTATCTTATAAATCGCACTTGTTTAAGAAGTGTAACTTCGTTTAAGAATTAAGATTTTTCCTTTTTTTTTTTTTTTTCAAGGCACTTTACACTGGCTCCTGTGGTTACTTATACAGTTTGATAGTTTCAATTTAGAATGTTTGATGTGTTATGAAAATGTTTGCTATAAGTAATTTCTATTTCATAATGGGCGGTGCTGATTCCTTAAAGAAAGATTCTGGTCCCTTTTGATAATGCTAGTGCAGATTTCTTCAGCTTATGTTATTTCCCATGATGTACTTTATTTGTGTTGTAATTTTATGTAATTTGAGTATGATATCTGCGAAAATATTTCTTGTAAATGTAAGCATTGTTAAGATAAGATCATTTTTCTTTCGTGTGTAATTTATCAGCTTAAGGTTGGGAACTGCATCAGAATAACCTCTCTGGGTTTTAAATATTTTTTACTGAAAGTTGTAGTAGTAAACACTCCTTTTTATATTCCTTTTGTTTTCATTATAAAAAGAAAAAGAGTTAAAATTATGCAAGCATTATGAACAATCTACCCTAATCTATCTTTTTAGGTGAAAAATCTGTGAGTCAGTGCTAGGGAATGAGAAAGACTGCAAAGAATAAATGTTATTGAGAGCATACTGCATGACCACACATCACTTGCATCTCTTGCGGCTCTTCTTTATGTGGGCTTTTACAATTTGGATATTGGTTTTCATTTTTGACAATCAGATGGATAAATTTGTTAGATTTTATGTCGAGTTTTGAAGTTACCATGTAAATGTGGATTGTTATATTCTCTCTCTTAAGGAGAGGCTAATAAGAGGGAAGAAAATAATTGCTTTGCTCGTCTCATAGAGATATTGTCTTGCATTTCTCATAGCTCCATTAAGGCATCATGTGTTTTAAGGTCATTGCCTCCATTGGGATGCATCTTTGCATAACAAAACAAATTAAATGTACAGAGGTGGTTCTGCCATTTTTGGATTTGAAAACAATTTGCAATTTCTTCTTCTGAAAAAAAAGGAGAAAAAAAAATGCAAAAATGAGGAATAAAGGTTATACCTTTCTTGGATGTAGCATGTTAAGTAATCATCATTTGAGGTTTTTGCTATTCATATTTGCATGAACCTGAAATATGCGTCTCTTTTGCCTCGCTTCATTGTGCAGGGACAAAACTTAAAGAACGACTCTAGGGAAGAAAAATGCAAAGGCACAGCAAATAATCTTAATATGACGAGAGAAGAAGTCAGTACAGACTCACCAAATAACCTCAGCGAAGATCTTAAGAAAAGGTAAGTGCAGACCACAAGCCATATCCAGTTCTCGGCATTTTTTTTTAACAAAAGGCCATATCCAGTTCTCGGCATTCTTGTTTTCCAACATCCACTTCCACTATACTCTCTAACCATGTGTGCACTGCAGGTCTCAGGTTTCTGGATCACTGAAGAAAGTGAAAAAGGGTGGCTCATCAGTTGTTCTTATCAAAGGCGTTCCGACAGACAAGAAAAACGCAGTCAAGCTTTCTAAGAACTGTCCCAAGAACACTCAAAAACAAAACAAGACTTAAAAGACTCAATGCTACTCCAAATTGTTTATGAATCAGACGGGGACCACCAGCGATGCAATCGCCTCAGCATTCTTTAAATCATCTGTATTCGATTCTTTTTGTATCATTTCTCCCGGAAACGTATATGGGGTTTGTTCATACTCCATATACGGACATTGAGAGTGGTCGTCGTGCTGATCCATCCTTGCCAATTAAACAAGTTGTGAATAGTGAAATTTATTTTTGTTTCTCTCTGCGTCTCAACAATCTGTTCGTGATATGTCATTCTTGATTTTCTCTGTAAACATGTTAGTCAACAAAGTTTAATGTTCAATAATTCAAAGTTCAAACTATTGTTTATTTGACTATCGCCCACCATATTTTTTTGTTCATCTAGTCTTGTCTTTGCTTACCAAACTAATTGTAATAAAATCTCATGTTAGAAGATCATGAAAGCAGCGGTGTTAAAGTTCTGTAAATTTCCCTATAAAAAAAAAAGTCTGTAAATTTCATGAAAGCAAAATTATTTTTAAGGCTCCAGTTTAATCACCATCATAAGTTCTGTGTAAGTTATATGTCGTGATTTTTTGTTATGATTATTATTACTCTGATGAGTGTTATTTTTCTCCTCCGTAATTATTTCTTCGTATATCTCAAAAGGGCTTCTTATTGTGGGCTGGACTGAAATGTAAGAAGGCCCATTGTAGATGGGATTTTTCTGGCTTTTCTTGATTCTCAAGCGTCAACGGTACATTATTCATGTTGGTAGTTCAAAACAAAAGTGACTGGTAAGAATTGGAATTTTTGTTTACAGTTTTTGAGGAGACCGAAAATGGTTGGTCTACTCGCTTCGTCAAAAACCCCTTGTCATTCTTTCCCTTTTCTTGAATCTCTTCTTCCATACAAACAAATAAATTCTCGTTTCTCTATATCTATATATTCATCTGCTTTCCATCACAAAGAGTGTTTCTCTTTCTTGAACAATAAAGCCCCGAAATTTCCACCGAAACCGATATCAAGACAAGCGTGTTTTCAATCCGGGGAAAGGGTTTTAATCAAATGCAGTTGTGTTAACTCGTCTTTGAGTTCTCAGACTGAAATGGGTGAGTTATTCTAACGGACATTTTGTCAAACACTTCGTAGACTTATAGATTAGTTTTGAGTCCATGATGAACTATTGTGTTTCAGGGATGTTATTCTCATTTTTTGGGGTACTTGGGCTTGATGAGGCGGAGATTGAGGTACTTCTGGACAAGAATTCGGCTCTTATGTCGGCATCTTTGGATTTGGTTCGAGCTCGGATACTTTTCTTTCAATCTGTTGGAATTGATGGCTTTCCACTCTGTCTCTTGATCACTAAACGACCAAATGTATTAACGGCTGAGGAAGTTGATCATTTCATAAGTTTTGTGGTCGATGATTTGGAAGGAAAGATCGAGGCTTCGCAATTGGAGCGTGTTTTCACAACTGTAGAGCCAAGATTCTTGGCGGGTTTTGATCAAAAGGTCAAACTACTTCTTGAAAGAGGAGTTCCTGAGGAAAAGATTGTTCACATCCTCAACACTGTCAATTTATCTAAGGCATTATGTACCAGGCCAGCTGAAGAAATCGATAGGACCATCACTTTCTTGAGCCGCTTTGGAGGCATTGATCTGATTGTGAAGCGTCCAAAACTTCTGAACTATGATATGGAAAGCCAGTTGATTCCGAGAGTTGGGTTTCTCATGAAGCTTGGTCGGGGTGATGAGGATGCCATTGGGACCGTGTTGACTAAGCTCCCTGCGGTTTTGAATTACAGCGCGGAGCATATGAAGAACCATGCCGAGTTTTTGAGGTCTTTTGCCGGCCTAAATGATGAGGAGATTTTCAAGGTTGTGGTTGCTTATCCCAATGTGTTTAGTGCTAGCAGGGACAGGAAATTGTATCCTAGAATACAGTTTCTCAAAGAATGCGGGCTGGATTCAGAAGATCTCTTTAGGTTCTTGACTAAAGCTCCCTTGTTTCTTGGCCATTCATTTGATGACAACATTGCCCATAAACTTGTTTATTTGATAAAGATTGGGTATAGGTACAGAACCAAGGACTTGGCAGTGGCAATGGGATCAGTAACCAGAACAAGCTGCCAGAATATGCAGAAGGTACTGGGGCTATTCTTGAGTTACGGTTTTTCGTACGAAGACCTTCTTGCTATGAGCAAGAAGCACCCTCAGATACTTCAATATAATTGTGTCTCTCTCGAGAAGAAGATGGAGTACCTAATAGGGGAGATGGGTCGAGAAATCGAAGAGTTGTTGGCTTTTCCTGCATTCCTGGGTTACAAACTTGATGATAGAATTAAGGCCAGGTATGAATCAAGAAGGAAGATTCTGGGAGGAGGAATGTCACTAAATAAGCTTTTAACCGTTTCCAGTGAGAGATTTTCGCAAAGAGGAGAGACCCCGGTTCATGTGATTGAAGAGTAAAGGAAGGTTAACTATGTTGGACAACGGTGTGATTTTCTTTCCAAAGTTCATTTCAATCACTTATAGGCCTAGTTATTCCACTGAACTGTGCAAAAAACTTGATGCACAAGAACTTTGTAGAATACTAATAGCACATAAACAGGCCAAATGGTGCACAATCAGCTTGGACTTAGAAACTGAATTTGATATTTGCATAAGAGTGAAGACGTTCATTTTATGATGACTGAAGCTTGTATGTATTACATGGTGTGGCTAGAATTTTAATACCTTTTTCTCATTAATTTTAAGCCATAGTAAATTGGTAGAAGACTTTACAATTAATATTTTATGGTTTTGAGTTTGGTCCATGTGTTCTTCAATTATATTATACTTGAAATGATTATGCCTGATGAGAAGAAGAAAATTGTAAAGACAAAAATGCTGTTCTGTGAATTTCGGCACATTGTCTCTTGCAAAGTCGCATTGTGAAATTCTTTGACATTGGATCTACCCATTAGGTGTCTAATTAGGGTGGTTTTGGACATAAACCAGTTGAATACTTGCTGGCTATCTAGCATAATCATTACATTACAAATAATAATGCTGTTGACTCAGATTAACACAATAAAGTGGAGGGTTAATGGTGGGCCAATAGTTGAATTTGGTCATCCATTTGCTCTTTTTTATGCATTCAAATGGCCCTTTGTGCAACCCCCTCGGTTACCAAATGATAGATCGTGCCAAAGGGAGGGAAAAAAGTAAAGTACCTAGAGATGAAAATCCGACAAAAGTCTAAACTAACTTTAATTTTGTGTACAACTAAAACAAAGCAAAACACGTCATTCACAACAAGGGAACCGCTTCACAGCTTAAGAATAGCTGTTTTGGCCCTTTGGGTGTTATAAGTTAGCTGTCAATTCTCCAAGCAAAAAAGGTTAGCTGCCAATTTTGTTGTTATTCATGACCATTTGCCTACAAATGGGGTTTCTGGCTAATCCTTCCTAATCTTGGTATCACTCATCTCCTTAGTCCTTAGACAAGAAAAGAAAGATATTGACACTAGATAACGCTTCCACTTAAAAAAGACAAAGCTAGAACCGATTAGTCTAAAGCAAGATTGTCTAATCACCTAGAGTTACATCAGTGCCATTCAATCATACCAACTGAGGCAACTTAGCGGCTAACAATGTTTTCTGGGGGTTTCCTTTGCCTCCATCCAAAGTTTTTGACCGTTTTGCTTACTGTTTCAGGTATTCATTTTTTTTTTTTTGAATGAGAAAATGTGATACATAGTCCGTTCCTTGCTTAAGAAAATGAGAAATGTTGTCCAAAATCTTGCAATGTTAAATGCGTATGCTTTTTGTCACTTTTGTATTCAGTGTACAAGACATTCATAATGGGATACAAACAACTAGTAGAAGATCTTTATCCATTTTTGTCCCAGTATTTTAGTTCAAAATTCACACCTAGTTTATGGATGTTCTTGCAAAGAATTTGATATTCATAATTTCTTTCAAGAGTAAGATCATGTCTGAGATGATTATAAGGCTAATTAAAACCTTTTTCATTTTTTTTTCTTTTTTTTTAAAGAAAGGTATTCAAAGTTTCTTAGTGGAGTCGCTGCAAAAACACCCGCACTAGTTAAATATTTTAGAACCAATGTAAAGAGAGCACTGCGAAAAAAATAACATTTTATCTGATAATCATTCCTTCTTTGAGGTTATGTTTGCTTCGCTTTCTTACGATCCTTCACCGCTGAAAATGGGAGCATTACAATCCTGTCTTTGAAAATCTGGGGAAGAGAAGAATCTACAGTATACGTACTGTCAATTCATAACTGGGAAAGGATATGATATATATATATATAAATATATGTATATACTTACATATATATAATATATAAAAAAATAAAGAAACAACCAAGATTTTTTGTTCGTTGATAGTGCTAGTCTCATAGAATTTCCATCAGTACTGTTCTATAGTAGACAAACGAGCATAACAATGGGGACAAGAGAATATCAAATGCAAGTGGACAAAACTTTATCAAGACTTCTTTTTCTTTTTCTATAAATAAATAATAAATGGTGCACTAAAGAAAAGTTATAAAAGGAAAAATGGCCTCATGGTGCATTACGTTTTGGTGCTGCACATATGTGGGAGTGACGCAATCACAAACTTCTTAAACCAATATTGAGAGTAAAAGACCGTGGAAGATACAAGCATCAAGACCAGTTTTCCTGTGGAACTTTGCCAAAATGTTCCCTTCGTTGTCTGTCTTTTTGATTATGGTTAGCTTTTTCTAGATCAAAGTATCACCAACGACCTTCTTTTTCTCTATATAAAGAGAAGTGATTAACTCACATAGACACACATATACGGAGAGTAAAGCATATGCACATACTCTCCCGGCCCCTAAACTTTGGTGTCTCTAAGAATGAGTTTTCCTACACAAATGAAGGACAATCACACAGCCCTCCTACTTGTATTCATGTCTCTTCTGATCTCACTCGTGAATATCGAAAATTACTTGCTCACCGCTGTCGACGCCAAAAGCAATGTCAGTGTCCTACTACACCATTCTTTATTCATTTGAAACCTTGAGCCATGTTGGAAACTAAATTCTTTGTGAATGTTGAAATAGCAGGTTTACATCATTCATATGGGGAAAAAACAGCGTGAAGATGCAAAACTCCTGAAGAAAACTCATCACGAGGTGCTCGCTAAAGTTCTCGGAAGGTATGGCATGGAAACTCAAAACTCTTGTTGAGTTTCCAAACTAGTTTTAGTTTAGTCACTGGAAAAGCCAAAACTTACTCTTTTCATTAACCTCAGCAAAGAAGAATCTGCAAGAGCCATGGTCTACAGTTACAAACATGGCTTCTCTGGTTTTGCGGCCAAGATGACAGAAAGCCAAGCCCAAAAAATTTCTGGTAATTAGGCCCCATTACCACGAGCCATGTGCTAATGTGCAAAGTACAGTCATTTTCCCAAAGACTTGAGAGCTGTTGGGATAAAACATGACCCCTCCTACTTTGACAAATTGACCACCTTTTTGTCCTAAAGCTTGAGTTTTGGAAAGTGGGCATTTTGTTTATTTACTTTTAGCACTTGGGCAATCATTGCATTTTGCACAAACGAGCAAAATATATCAGAGTCATCAAGATGCGTTATATTGCATGTACATGCTCATAAACGAAGCCAAAAAACACCAAATTCAGAGGCTATCTAATATCTATCAACAAAATAGTAAAACTCTTTATTCATTTGAAACCTTGAGCCATGTTGGAAACTAAATTCTTTGTGAATGTTGAAATAGCAGGTTTACATCATCCATATGGGGAAAAAACAGCGTGAAGATGCAAAGCTCCTGAAGAAAACTCATCACGAGGTGCTCGCTAAAGTTCTCGGAAGGTATGGCATGGAAAACTCAAAACTCTTGTTGAGTTTCCAAACTAGTTTTAGTTTAGACACTGGCAAAGCCAAAACTAACTCTTTTCATTAACCTCAGCAAAGAAGAATCTGCAAGAGCCATGGTCTACAGTTACAAACATGGCTTCTCTGGTTTTGCGGCCAAGATGACAGAAAGCCAAGCCCAAAAAATTTCTGGTAATTAGGCCCCATTACCACGAGCCATGTGCTAATATGCAAAGTACAGTCATTTTCCCAAAGACTTGAGAGCTGTTGGGATAAAAAATGACCCCTCCTACTTTGACAAATTGACCACCTTTTTGTCCTAAAGCTTGAGTTTTGGAAAGTGGGCATTTTGTTTATTTACTTTTAGCACTTGGGCAATCATTGCATTTTGCACAAACGAGCAAAATATATCAGAGTCATCAAGATGCGTTATATTGCATGTACATGCTCATAAACGAAGCCAAAAAACACCAAATTCAGAGGTTATCTAATATCTATCAACAAAATAGTAAAACTACGGAACTCGTTGAAAAGATTTTAAAGCCTGAAATTCGAACCAAAATGCAATTTTATAAGACGAGTAACTCCAATCGTTATGCTCAAGCTGCAATTTGAAGTTAGACTTGAACTTTTGACTAATGAGACTTATGGCTTTAGGAAAAAAAATAAATAATAATTCCAATGATTAACAAGATTTTTTGTTTGGTTGTAGAGTTACCTGGTGTGGCACTGGTTATACCAAACGAGCTTTACAAGGTCCAAACGACAAGAAGTTGGGACTATCTTCAACTCTCGTCGCGTTATCAAACCCATTTTCTGCAGAAATCCAAACTGGGTGAAGATGTGATCATAGGTCTCTTTGATACAGGTCATTATATACGCATGTATATTGCATGCACTTATGTGTAAAACTGTTTCATATACATATGTGAATTATATATATATATATATATATATATGAAGCTCACCAAATCAAGCTCATCAATGGCGGACAGGAATATGGCCGGAATCGGAGGCGTTCAGCGACAAAGGCTTCGGGCCGATCCCTTCGAAA
>NW_010362106.1:57947-68387 GCF_000414095.1 Morus notabilis | reverse complement strand
CGTCGACGATCGCAGCCGGATCGTCGGTGGCGGACAGGAGCTACAACGGATTGGGCGTCGGGACGGTGAGGGGAGGCGCAACGCAGGCGCGGATCGCGATGTACAAGGTTTGCTGGAGCGTGTTTGGCGGCGGATTGTGCGCCGGCGCCGACATACTCAAGGCGTTCGACGTGTCGGTGCGTGACGGCGTCGAAGTCGTGTCGGTTTCGATCGCCGCCGACGTGCCTTCGTATCCGGAGGCGGACCAGAGGAACGCGATCGCCGTCGGGGCGTTCCACGCGGTGGCGAAGGGCGTAGCAGTCGTATGCGCGGCGGGGAACTCGGGGCCGAGTCCGCAGACGGTGCAGAACACGTCGCCGTGGATCTTGACCGTCGGAGCGAGTAGCGATGACCGTTCCTTCCCTACTCGCGTCAAGCTTGGGAACAACTGGACCATTGCAGTAAGAGAATATTCTGTCTTCAATCTTCATGCATGGAAGAAGAAGTAAAAAAAAAAAAAAAATCTAATCAATCTAAAACAAGTAAAAGTTTCATCTTTTGCGAAAAAATGATAAGGCGACGTTTAAACTCCATCTGTGCAGAAGATTCTTCATGCAAGGGAAAAGAAGAAGAAAACATTATTTGTCATGAAAATTTCAAAATATTTGAAAAAAAAAGATGTAGATTTTAATCGATATAAACTAGTTAAAAGTTTCACCTTTCTGGCACAGAAAATAGAAAAAAAATATCATCTTTGTGAAATTGTTAGGCTCAAGAACGGAGCTAGGTTTTTATTTCAGTGGCGCACTCACAAGCATTTTTTTTTTATTTCTCATCATTTTTTATTTTATTTTCTTTATAGTTATTGACAATTTTTTTAAGAAATAAATTATAAATACACAAATTAAAGCTAATCCCTAAGATTAGAAAGTAAAATTCGCACATAATTATGGCCCGTTTAGTTCGCTGATTCGAGTTTTTAATTTGAGTTGAGATGTGACTTTATGTGAGAGCTTTTTGCTGTAGTAAAAAAATTAAATGTGACTGTTTTTGAGAATTTTTTACTGTAGCAAAACTCAAATTAGTGAAATAAATGGGGACTTAATCAACATAAACTTATTTTGTTAAAATAATTTTAATTCAAAATCAAACAAAGCTTTTTATAAAAACGTGGAAGAAAAAAGTGGATAATAAAAAAGAGATTAAATATTGTCTAAGATTATTCAACCAAAAGAATAATGGTTATCTAGGAGATTAAGTAAGAAAACTAATTAAATAACTTAAAATAGTGGGATATGTTAAAAAAAAAAAAACATGATTACATATAGAATATATATTTTGATGGAAGCACATTTATAAAATTATATAAAATTATAAGTGAAAATTAAATAGATAAAAAAAATGAGTGGGGGCAGAGAGCCAATGTAGCTCCGTCCTTAGTTAGGCTGCATCTAAATTAACTCAAAGATTAGAGAGTAAGAAAGATGTTATAAGCGCATAAAACTCTCCATGCATAGAAGAAGAAGAAGAATAGTAATAATTTGTTTTCGAGTAATGATGAAAAGGATTTGAATAAATAATTCTAAGCTAATTAGAAGTCCCATCTTTAAGATATGATTTATACTACATGAACTTAAGGAGATTAATTGTGAGAGAGTGAGAAAAATGGAAGTGTTTAGTTCCTTAATTTTCATGCTGTTTATATATGTAAAAAAGATAAGATATTTGTAATCATATTAATAAGTAAAATGTAGGGTCAAGCCATGTTTACAGGAAGCGATACAGGGTTCATCAAGTTGGCATATCCTGAGGTTTCTGATCTCAAATATCCTTGGTTAGTGTACTATTTATATATGATTATCTACAGAAAACTTTACATCTAGATCTTATACATGCATGCATGTGAAACACATGCTGAGTGATGTCCAATATTACAGCTCATATAATAATGTATATGTGACTTGGTATGGTGTACAGTGATTGCAAATCTCTGACGGAAGAAGATACATGGGCGAAGAAAACCGTGGTGCTCTGCTTCACAACAGCGTTCCGGGAGGGTTCGGTGGAGGAGTCTGCGTCTTCCATTAGAAAGGCCGGCGCTCTTGGCCTCATCGTCGCTGAAAATCCGACTCGATCGTTGTATGTGTGCGACGACGACTTTCCCTGTGTTCAAGTCAGCTATGACATTGGCATGAAGATTCTCTACTATATCCGTTCCTCTAGGTAACGTCTGTGATCTTTGTTTATTTTACACACACAATTTGGTGGTGATGGTACTATTATGTTTATGTGGAATCAAATTTCATGCACGTTAATTAACGTTGCAGGTCTCCAAAAGTGAGGATTAGCCCTACAAAAACGCATGATGGCAGACCCGTGTCCACCAAACTTGCATATTTCTCTTCTCGAGGGCCTAGTTATGTTGCCCCGGGAGTGTTGAAGGTATTATTAACTTCTCTAGAAAAAGGAGAATTCTGCTGTAGTGAAAAAAAAAAAAAAAAAAATGCTATCAGGATTGCGTAGTTTTGAACCGTCTAATCATATCATAATACGATATAAAATTGCACTGTACCACAAATAATTTTTGCCTTAAAAAGGAGATTGCTTTTATTTATAGCTCTAGTTCACTCGTTTCCGCTTTGTTCGTATGAGACAGCCAGATATAGCAGCACCAGGTGTGAACATATTGTCAGCAGTCTCTCCATCTGACCCAAAAGCAAACAGTGCATTTGCATTCATGTCCGGAACATCCATGGCGGCTCCTCATGTGTCTGGAATCGTTGCGCTGCTGAAATCGTTGCACCCCGACTGGTCTCCTGCGGCTATCAAGTCTGCCATTGTCACAACAGGTCCTCTTTTTTTTCATTTTCTTTTGGTTCCATGTTTACAATTCAAATGAAACCGCTGTATCGATGCAACTCCGATTATGATTTGCAGCATGGAACACGGATCCATCAGGCGAGCTGATATTTGCAGAAGGGGAGCCAATGAAGCTGGCAGATCCGTTTGATTTCGGAGGCGGGATAGTAAACTTCAACAGGGCAGCAGACCCCGGTCTTGTTTATGACATGGGTACAGAAGATTATCTCCATTACCTCTGTGCTATGGGCTACAACAACTCTGCCATTTCCCAGCTCAGAGAACATCCAACCTCATGCCCAACCAAAAGACCCTCAGTTCTGGACTTAAATCTGCCTTCCATAACCATACCGTCTCTTACAAAGCCGACCAAACTAACCAGAACTGTTAGAAATGTTGGACATGCTAACTCTAGTTACAAGGCTGTTGTCAAGCCTCCTCAAGGCATTAGAATATCAGTACGGCCTCGTCTATTGACCTTCAACGCCACAAACAATACAATTTCCTTCACCGTAGCCGTTTCGTCGACTCACCGGGTCACTACTGGGTACTATTTTGGGAGCCTGACTTGGACTGACGGCGTCCATACTGTTAACAGTCCGATATCAGTGAGAACTGAGATCCCAATCCTCTCCTAACTCTTAACATTAGTGGTACAAGTGCCACCCCTTTTCTTGAAAAAGTGTAAATCTACCAACCTAATATAAATAAAGTATAAATCAGAGAGTCTCTCTAGTTTTGACCTCTTTAAGTGCACTAGATTTTGTCTCCGTTACCAATGAATAAATAGAAAATCTTGCTAAATTATAGAACCTGATTCAATCAATGTAATGATAGACGAGACTTTGTTCATGCACATGACGATGGAAAAGAAGAATAAGGTCATGAGTGAGCTAAATAGTTATTTCTATATCGATCTGTGCAATGGTGATTACAGTATGTTACATTCTGCGTGTTTAGACACCATATGCCCATGGAACATCTCATTTTAAGAAAGGAAAAGCTTTGTACATGCATTTTAGAACTCTGGCTAAAAGTACTCGCAAACTTGTAAAAATCACGTCCCCCGTAGGAGCCTTTGCTTTGCCTTCAATATGCTACTGCCATCTGCAAATCTGCAGATATGACGAGCGGCATACATAGCTTTACAAAAGGGGTTTCCTTTGGCAGCACCATTTATTCTGCCATTGAGTGTTCCCTAATTGGTTCTACCACCGTAGTTTCTAATTGTACAGCGCCGTTTCCTTTTGGTATGATGAGCCCATATCCTCCTGCCTTTCTTTTGTATATGATATTAATTTCACCTGGAGCAAAATAGAAAAATCAAGCAGTGGATGACAAGATTATTAACGAGTAGGGAAAGGAATAGACAGGGTTTCTACCAGTTTCTTCATTTCGGAAACCATAAAAGTCATGATCAACATTTTCCAGTTGCTGAACTGCTTCAGGCACGGTCAAAGGTGGCATGTCAAAGTATTTCGTGCGAACAATCTGAACAACATTGAGAATGTGAGAGTGATTTTAGAGAGGAAGGGAATCCAAAGGCACGCAGTTGAGTACATCAATAAAAAAAACCATAACCTAGCATTTGAATCTATTTACAGATTTTAGAGGGGGAATTCAGATCTGAATATTCAATAAACATTATGACATTTCAGATTGAACTTCAAATCTCTTAAACAGAGAAAAGCGAGAATTCCAATGCATAACAAATTTTCTTCCATCCACACCAAAAAATCTAAAACTAGATAGTTAAATCCAAATACTGTCCTTTAATATTCACAAATCCAATGCAACCTTAGATTTTGTGACTGTTGGCATGATATTAGGAAGAAATATAAGTTACCAACTTATAATTTGAGGTAAAGAACTATATAGAATCCAACTAAACAAGTAATGCATCAGTCAACTTTTACGTTTTCCTACCCAGGCAAATATGAACAATATATGTGGCGATTAAACCAAAAGAAAATAAATGTAACAAAATGTCGTTAAGCCAGAAAGGTCAAGTGACTACCGCATCAATAAGGTTTTCTTCCTCTTGTAAAGGAACTGTTTCTTCGCCTTCTGTTTGCTCAGGAACAGTTTCTTTGCCTTCTGTTTGCTCAGGAACAGTTTCTTCCTCTTCCTTTATCTCCGGTGCCGAAGGCTCCCTTACTTTTAACCTGTTGAATCCCTTCATGTGTCTGCCATGGTCTGACTCCTTCTCTTTGATTTTCCTCAACTTCCTCTGTATGATGGAGGATGCCAGATCTATGCTTGCGTAGAGCGTCTCAGCTTCTTCCTCTGCTCGGACTACCCCATGCCTTTTCGTAAACAAAGTCACCTAAACTTGGACCAAACACTCAACAATATAAACAATTTGCCACAATCCCAGAAAACAGAAAACTAAAACATCAAAACCATTGAAATATATGCACAATGGTCATACAAAACCAATAAAAAAATATGTACATATGGTTATACCTCACATCTCCTAATCCTTGGGCCTTTTCCAAACTCGCCACCCCGAACCGACAACCGAACATCAACTTCCCTCACTAGGTGGCTATGCTTTACAACTGCCTTCCCGACCTTTTCTTCCACATGACTTTTAACTGTCTCCGTCAACTGAATTAAGAAATAGGATGCCTCATATAAATAACAACGGCTTTATAGTGTTTGTTACATTAAATTCCTCAAAGGATTAAGGGATTGTTAAGAGAACATTATGCAGGATTACAAAACAATAAGTTGCTTTCGCAAATTAAAAAAATGTAAGTTTTTCGAGTGATTAGACAATGCAAAATTCGGAGAACGTACTATGTCGTTTCTCACATAGTGTACCTTCCTCAAACGACATCAAAGCCTTGTAATTTCATAATATCCAATTTCCAACAAACAAATTAAATTTTTTTTACATTTAACAATTAAAAAGAACCCAAAACTGAGAACTTGTCTAAGATATTTCAATGATCTGAAATAAACCCAGTTTAAGTTAAGCTCAAATACCTCTAAGTTCTTGCCCTGTATTATCAGCTTTACCGAAGAGAGTGGACCATCCCACGACATGCGAACAGAGCGAAAATTTCCACGGCACTTGTTTCTGGGCATAATCTCAACAGAAACGGTCTTGAGAATCTTACACGGATTCAAGAAAGTTGAAGACTTGGAGGTCAAACTCAGGATTTGAGGCTTCACCAACGGTCTGGTCGAGAGCGTAGCCATTGAAGAAGAACAAGAAGAAGACACTGTGGAGGAGGAGGAAGAAGAAGAGTGAAGTGGATGAAGAGGGGTTGTCTGCAAAGAAGATAGTAAAGCAGCCATTGATGGCGGGCAAAGAATTCTGGGTTTTTGTGATGAAGTTGGGGGGATGGAGTTGATTGGATTGAGTTAAAATGGAAAGGAAAATGCGAGAAAGAGAAGAGGGGAAGGAAGGGGGTTCTAGTTCCGCATTCAGTGCATGAGTGAAAGAATGGGGACAAAGAAAGCTCTTTCGGATATACTGAATTGGGTCAGACGTGGCAATTTCATACGTTATCCACACATTAATACTCTCGGAAGATGTAAGAAGCTGCGAGAATTAGTTTCAAAATATTTTTATTTTTTACATAAAAATAAAAATATTTTTATTTTTATTTTAAAATTATTTTTAAAAATATATTTAGTAACAGAAACTGAAACTGCGTTTGGTGGTTTAATTTTTGAAAACATGTAATAATATTTAAATTAATAATATATTGAATATATAATAATATTAAATATTAATATATTAAATAAATATTAATATTAAATATATTAAATAAATATTATTATTAAATATATTAAATAATAATATATTAAATAAATATATTAAATGAATCGTGAATTTGGAGAAGAGTGACGGCCAGGGGGGGGCGCAGTTGCAGACGCCGGCTGGATGAGCGACGGTGGGCATTCTCCCGCGTCTTCTTCGGCTGGAGAAGAGAGAGAAGAAAAAAAAAACTGAAATCCGTTTACTGAAATCAGTTTTCAGAAAATGAAAACGTATTTTTTTCGTTTTCAGTTTTTCACAAAACGACAAAAACGTTTTTGTTTTTGTTTTCTAACACAAACTTCGCCAAACGCGTTTTTCATTTCTGTTTTCAATTTTTTGCTTCGAAAAACGTGAAAAATGAAAACAAAAAAGGTAACAAACAGGCCCGTCGTATTTAGAATTGATCTCATTTTTATTTTTTATATTTTTTTTAAATAAAAACGTTTTCAAAACGAATTTGACGTAATAAAGATAAAAAATAAAAATAAAAATGGGTTTTTAGTTTAATGTAAAATCAGAGATAAATAAAAAATAACTTTTAGTTGTTTTTTATTTTTTATTTTCATTTTCTCATCTCTCAAGCAGAGAGAAAAAGAGAGACATTAATAAATTTTTTTACACTGAAAACAGTTTCTTAATAAAATTATCAAATGCATTTTAAAAATAATTTCTATTTAAAATTAAAAATGTTTTTATTATTATTTTTATACAAAAAATAAAATTATTTTTGAACGAGTTTTAAACGCGTCAGAGACTTTTATAGTCTACAACTCATCCTGCTTAATTGCAGAAATCTAGACCTTTGTCTTCGAGACATATGAAAAATATGATGTGAGAGCTTACCATTAGATGATGTGTAAATTCGGGTGGGACTGTTCCCTTTTGGATTGGGTCGGCCACCGGTTGAGTAGAAGGCCTACATCTTTGGCCCAGCCCAGTCAAGGGGTTTAGGCTTCGTCCGAGAAAGTTAGGGGTTGTTCGGGTGGGGTGCTTTTGAGTGAAAAACTCAAAAAAAGTAACTTGAGTTACAATTTTATTCGAATTCATGTTCTTTTAAGTTTAAACTCGAGTTTAAACTTGAGTTTGAACTCGAGTTTGAGACTAAAACTCGAGTTCAAGTTTTCCCTTCAACTCGAGTTCAGAAACTCGAACTCAAATTAATGAACAGTATTTTTTCTATTCTTAAAAATATTATAACTTTTTTGTTTTAATTCTGATTTAGATGATTTTTTTTTCTATGCGTTGACAACGAAAAGAGGAATAAAACTTCACCCATATACCCTATTAAAATTTTTCATCAGCATTGAGTTTTTATTAAAATACTATCTAAATACAAATTTAAGTTTTGACTTACTCAAACACAAACTCAAAAAGATTTTTATTTCAAACCATAACTCAAATATACACAATCAAACACAAACTCAAATTACAACTTCAACTCAAATTATAACTCAAATTCAACTCAAAATCTACACTCAAATTACTTAACTCAAAAACATCAAAAGAACAAGCTAACTCACATTTTAAACGTATTGTTTAAAAATTTTTATTTTTTACTCTTAATTTATACTTTTTAAAAAAAATCTAAGACTTATATATTTTAAAAAGTATTTATCTCTTTTTATCGAGATTAAAAGTTAAACTTCAAATAAGTGGTAAAATTGCTAAGTTGGTGTTGTGGTAAAAATGCTTTTTCTTTCTCCACTCTCAATATGTCGTCATCCGTCATCATCCAAGTTCAAATCTTGATAGTCTTAATATAAACGACCTTGTCGGGCCAGCGAGTAATGCGGCCTTTAAATCATAATGATATATGTTAAAGTGGTTCTAAACTTGGAGTATAACTAGGTCATATACGTTTCGTTCTATTGGTGGGCTTTAGAAATTTTTCTAAAGATGATAGAGACAATCCAACCGGTTTCTCACTGACCATCTAACTAGTTTTTCACTCTCTTTCATTCTGTGAAGCCCGCGGAGGCTCACTTAACGCGCAGATATGGAGTATCAAATCCTGAAAAGATGGACATAAGAAATTTAATAAAAGAGTCATTACCACTACAATCAGTGGTACTTGAGGCACAAGATTAGATTTTATAGACATGTCCTAAAAAAAGAAATCAACGACCAATTTCTTTTCTAAACTCATTACTTTCCCTGCTATACAATACCTAGAGTCACCAAAAGCCAATTAGCATGAAACATTAAAAACCGGAGGGTGCAGTTACAGGTGAGGAAGACCCACCATGTTATGACATTTCTAGTCTGGTGATGGGCTTCCCTACCATTTCAACTAGAAAAATAGAGAATTTATCCTAAAGTGTATAAATCTGTATCTTTACTCATTACTCTTAATAAATACTATTTTATTAATTTAATTATTTAATTAAAAAGTTTATAAATTAAGAATAAAAAGTAAAATTCATAACTCATGCACTTTTAAGTGGTATTTATTAAAATTACCCTTTCAACTATATGATCTCTCCCATGTTATTAGCAATACACGTGCCATGTAAAAATCTAAGCTTTATGCGATTTTATAGTTATAAAGTCATTTGATAGGATAATAATAGTTACTCGCTATCCCGAACAAAATAATGTTACGTTCTAGTTAGTCCCACTTTACTAATTGAGTAAGAGATGCATTGTCTCTTCAAAGTTATTTAAATACGTAATTTTTTATTTATGCCTTTTCCCTTTGGCAAAAAATAAAAATAAAAAAAATCCACCATTACCAAGTCAATTTTAAAAGATTAGTATATATTCTCCGTACTTTTTATCTTTTCCATTTTTCAGTTTTGAAATTTTTGCGTTGTTTGAACTACAAACTCTCAAGATTATTGAGATCATAAGGCCACTAATTCAGGTGGAATTAGGACAAAACAAGTTTGATTAGAAAAAAAAATCTTCATTAAGTCAGTTTATCGGTAGAATCAATTTCTAACCCTTAAATCTGATCATAGTCACGTTTGATTAAAAAATATGTAAAACAAATAATTTCTAATACATATTTAAGGATTGAAAGGTAAAAAACCACCGATACAAAAACAAAAAGAGAAAAAGATTCAAGGATATAGCTAATAACCAAAACTTATAAGTTTATAACAATTGCACTCTCTTTCTTTTATTTTCTTTTTCTTTTTTTATTGTTTTGGTGAAAAATATATTTTCTTATGTCTTTTATTTATTTATTTACGATGAATAGCCATACACAGCTATTATATTACACAGCGTAAATTGGCCATTAGAGAAGCTCGTTACAAAATATTGATAAGCCTAAAGTCACTATCAAACAATACTTTACATAAGAAGATCTTGTATTTTCTATAAGTTTTATTTTCTGAATAGAAAAATAACAAAGGGCGGGTGAGGGGTCACAAGTATGAAGAGAAATTGTAATCATTAAAAAAAATAAAATCAAGTGGATACTTTATTATAGAAAATGGAGTCTTTTTTTTTTTTTTTTTTTTGAATATTTTTGCCCCTCTATTTATTTATTCTTTTTTTTGTGGAAGGAAAATTTGGCGTTTCATTTATTGGACTGCTATAAAAACAGATTGTCATAGCTTATCTTGGCGTTTTTGGGAATTTTTGCTCACACAAGATAACAAAAAGGTTAGGTAGATGGATCTCATTCAAATAATGATATTTCTGTTATGAATAGTAATTGTGCATAGTGCTAGAATTTTGGACGGGCTGCCCGTGACCATCCGAAAAATCTAATTTTTTGCCCGAGTCCGAACTCGTCCGGCCCGATTTTTTCGGGCCGCTCGCCCGAGCCCGAAAAGGCCCATGGACGGGCCGCGAGCCTGTGTTTGGCTGCCCGAGCC
>NW_010362106.1:42664-54695 GCF_000414095.1 Morus notabilis | reverse complement strand
AAATTTCAAAAAAAATTTCGGCGGACGGCAGTTGATGGCGGGCTCCGACGACTCTGTCCATTTTCGGGCGGCCCGAGCCCGAGCTTGAATTTTTACTTGGACGGGCGGCCTTATGGGCCTACCTGCCAAGCCTGAAAAATTTAGGCCTCAGGCAGGCCCGCCGGCCCAAAGTTCCAGGACTAGCTGTGCACATCAATAAAAGTTACTATACAAATCAGTCAAACTTACTTTTTATGTCATAATCTTACTGTGCAAATAATAACCGTAAATAGTAATTACTATGCAAATAGTAACCGTGAATCGAAAATTTTCCAATAAATAGAGCTCAAAAACTCTTCATTTTATATACCTTTACAAGATTAATAAAACTCACTCTAGTTTCTCTCTCTAAAATTTTTCTTCTTATTTTTTCATTTTCTTAATTTTCATAACACGTTATTAGCATGAATGTTCTATTCTTAATGTCATTTTCTACATTCATTAATTCAAAAAAATGAGGCTCTGATATAATTACAAGTGTCTACCTTAAAGTAAAAGAAAGTTGGTCATATCTCTAGTCCTACTACAAGTTTCTACCCTCATTAACTCAAGTGAAAGGTATGTAAATATACTATATTATTCTATATTCATACAAAGGAGGGCTATGCCACTAACGTATTATAATTTTTATAATTTTGTCATTATACACCTACACCTTTCAAAAAGTTTACCAAATAGTTTGGAGTATTTGTATTCTCATAAATGGACGGCTATCCCGCCTGTAGGTAATAATTTCTCATTGCACTTTTTGCATGCATATTACTATTCTCATTTGTTTATTTTTCTACATCATTTAAGGTATACAATTGTAATTTTTCTTCAACTTCTAATGGTACTATAACGGATTTTAACAACACTATTAATGGCTATAAACGACTAGTTTTTACTCTATAAAATGTGATTTTTCTTAACCCATACAATTTACTTCTCATATTCTCTTCCCCATTCTTCATATTTTTATCTTTCACTTCTCATTTTCTCTTCACTATTCTTAATATAATCTTTACGATATAGTGAATCTAATGATGATGTTTGTTATTTTAGTAGTCACTTTCTATATTTTTGCTCTTTTTATTGGAGATCATTCTCCACACAATTTTCAATTTTTCCTTACAATACTCATACTTGTAATATTTCTTCTTTTATTTATTGCTATTATGATTAACATATAATTTTAATTGTACTCTCTATTGAAATAATAATACTGTGATTCTTATTATATCGATGTTCTGTTATAATTATCACCATGTCGAATCTTACCAAACTTGAGTTCGTTGCACTCGATATCACGAAAAAAATTATATGTCTTAGATCATAGATGTAGAAATGCATCTAGAGTCAACAGGTCTAACCAATACCTTTAAAGAAAATAATAACAAGTCACTACAAGAAAAGACGAAAGCAATGATTTTTCTTCGTAAACATCTTGATGAAGATTTAAAATGCGAATATCTCACGATTAAAGATCCACTTGTCCTTTGGAAAAGTTTGAAGGAGAGATACGACCACCAAAAAGAAGTCGTACTTCCTACCACTCGTGATGAGTGAAATAATTTACGTTTTTAAGATTTTAAGAAAGTCAACAACTACAACTCTGCCATGTTTAGAATTGTTTGGCAAGTGAAATTTTGTTTAGTAAATATCACAAATGGTGAAATGTTAGAGGAAACCTACTCCACTTTCCATGCATCTCACATTACCTTGTAACAGCAATACTATTTACGCGGTTATAAGAAATTTTCTGAGCTAATCTCAGCTCTTTTTGTGGCAGAGAAAAATAATGAATTGTTAATTAAAAATCATCAGTCTCATCCCACTAGTTCATCAGCATTTCCAGAAGCAAAGGCTGCAATCTCTAAAAATCCGAGACGGGGATAAAATCGTGGTCATGGTAGAAATGGTTATTACAATCTTTCACAAAATAACGTGATCCAGAAGAAGCGTTATGACAAAAGAAAAGATGTTGATGCAGGTTGTTTATGGAATCCTAAAGATTCATGTTATAGATGCGGTACTAAAAGACATTGGTCTAGAATTTGTCAAATACCGGAATAGCTTTGTAAACTTTATAAGGCATCCTTGAAGGAGAAAGAAAAGGAAGTAAAGTTTAATAAACACCACGATCCTATAAATGACTCAACTCATCTTGATGTCTCAGACTTCATAGATAACTTTACAGATCAGACTATTAGTGATAATTAGATAGATATATTATGCTCTTATGTATTTGAATTACATTTTGTTTTTTATTGGATATGTTCTATGTATGTTGTACTTCTTTACCTAAAATCCTATGTTATATATTTTCTTAAAATTCATGAAACTTTTATGATATTATTATTATTTTTGTGTGAAGCTTAATATGGATGGAGGTAAGTTCAAAGTTAATACCGGGGAAATCTATATTCTAGATAGTGGTACAACACACATTATCTTAAAATCTGAAAAGTACTTCAATGATTTAAAACCAGTAAAGACAATAATCAATATAATATCAGGTCTTGTAGATCTGGTTGAGGGGATTTTGTAGAGCAGGTTTTGTATTGTCAAATGGAACAAAGTTTTCCATAAATGATGCTCTATTTTCACCAAAGTCCAACAAAAATTTGTTGAGTTTTAAAGACATATATATTCATGGATATGATACACAATCTGAAATTGAAGGGAATGAAAAATATATGTATTTAACTATTAACATATCATGAAAGAAGTACATATTAGAAAAACTTCTAAAACTCTTTTCGGGATTACATTAAACATATATAAATGTGATAGAGTCACACATGTTAGTTAAAGAAGATCCCCAAATATTAACCCTATGGCATGACCTTTTGGGTCATCATGGTTCAATAATGATGCGAAGAATTGTGGAAAGCTCACATGGATATTTATTAAAAGGTCAATAGATATTTCAAATGAATAAAGTTATATGTGAAGCTTGTTCTCTTGGTAAACTGATTACAAGGCTTTCACCAGCAAAAATTAAAACAGAATCACCTACATTTCTTAAATGTATTCAATGTGATATATGGGGGCCTATGCACCCACTGTGGACCATTCCGATACTTTATAGTACTAATAGATGCATCCAGTAGATGGTCACATATTTACTTATTATCAACTCGAAATGTGGCATTTGCGAGATTTCTTGCTCATATAATTAAATTACGAGCAAATGTATTCAATGTGATATATGGGGGCCTATGCACCCACTGTGGACCATTCTGATACTTTATAGTACTAATAGATGCATCCAGTAGATGGTCACATATTTACTTATTATCAACTCGAAATGTGACATTTGCGAGATTTCTTGCTCATATAATTAAATTACGAGCACAATTTCCTGACTATACATCAAGAAAGACTTGATAATGCTGGTGAAATCACATCTCAAGCATTTAATTATTATTGTATGTCCATTGGAATTATTGTCGAACATCATGTTGCTCACGTGCATACACAAAATGATTTGGCTGAATCATTAATTAAACGCCTCCAGTTTATTACTAGACCATTAATATTAAAAAAAGGAAAGAAACCTCCTAGAGTAGTTGATTACATTGTTCTTCCATAATTAGATTTAATTAAAATGTATGTTACTTTTGAAGTCCAGTTACTTATTTGTACCATTTTGGTGAGTCATTCAAGTTTAAATCTTTCACAAATATGATACGTTTAAAATTCAACAATTCAAAAGTGGCATTCCTCTAATTCACCCAAAAGATAACACTCTTCAAATGCAAAGTATTAAATTGTGGAAAATTATTTTGTTTTGTTTTTTTTTTTTTCGAAATGAAAATTCCCATTCAACAATCAACTGCTTCACAATCTGCCTATAAAGCCTCTACATCTAAATGTCTATACATCTATTTTGGGCCAAAAATATTTTTTACATCAATTGGATAGACAAAAAAAGGACAAGTGGATGATAGATTATTTGCCACGTGGGGACTAAACTTTAGCAACTTTTTTATTTTCTTAACATTAAACAAAGATTAAGGTCATCATCTTGGAAGATTAGAGCCACTAATAAGTATCTTAAACATGTGTTCCAACATCCAAAGCAAAAAGAAACAAGTTCCTTAGCATGCACGGTATCTCTCTCCTCCATTTACGGTGCATCAAATTGTTAATCATATATTCCCCCACCGTACACGGCTGCCACGTGTGCCACTCCGAGGGTATTCTAGTAATTCGAGAAGTCCCAATAATCGTAACCAGCCAATGGGTGAATAGCAACCACACGTTTTTCAACTTTTTCCCACTCTTCGAAGCATCAACACCAGCAATAGTGGAGCGAGTACTTATAGTTTCAACAGCCTCAGCGAGTGGGAAAAAATAAAAAATCTGATAGAAGAAACTTGAAGATAGCGTTTGAGCCACTTGAAGGCCACAAGCGAAATTCTCCCCCCCCACAGATTGCCACGTGTCAGCATCACGTCCATAAACAAGACATTACCTTAGCTTGCCTCCCTATGGACCGAGCACTCACGAAAAAAAAAAAAAAAAAAAAAAAATTTAATATAATAAAAAAAAATCAAAGATTAGAAATATCTCAACGAGACAAGGACACACACACACACATATCTTCCAGGGGTGGGACCCACCCAAAAAATATCTTCACTTAAATAAACTAAAAAAGAAACGGGTGTTTTTCTTTTTCTTTTTGTTTTCATTTTCAACAAGACCGGCCCAATCAAACCCCTTTTTTATTCTTTTTATTTTTAATTTCTTTGTGGAAAAATTTTGCACCACCAAACCAATAAACATCGAAAAATAAAAAAAAATAAAAGTAGGAAGAGTAGGCGCAGCCCAATGGGGATTCGTCATTCGATCGATCCAAGAGTGTGTGGCCTCCGTGCGTCCTAGATTGGGTTGATGACGTGGCTCTGTGTGGGCCCCACTCCCACTGAGAGAAAAAGAAGATATTTTTGGTCTTGAGGTTTGTTTGGGGTTAAAGATATTTTACTGCCGTTGGCCATCGGTTGGTTGAGCCATCTCCGCCGTCCGATTTGCAATAAATAAACAGGACGACGATTTATTCAGATATTTTTAAAGTATCTGACGGAAAGAAAAAAAATCAAACTTTTTCTTTCTTCTCTTTTGTTAGTTATACTTTCTTCTCTTCTCTTCTTCTCTAACCAGAGGATGAGATTTCAGATTCGCTCCAACTTCTTCTTCTTCTTCTTCTTCTTCACTGGAACGTAAAAACAGAATTTTTTTAGAGAGAGAGAGAGAGAGAGATTTGAAGTGTTTCAATGGGGGAGGTGGTTCTGAGCAGTGAGGATTTGGAGATGAACGCAGCAACAGAGACAGAAATGAATACTTGGAGTAATAACAACAATAAGAACAGTAATAATTATGGAAGTTGGAAGAAGAAAGATGGTTGTAGTTCGAGCGGGGCGATTACGAGGTGTGACAGGTTCTTGCCGGGGATGATGATGCGGGTTTTGTTGGTCGAAGCCGATGATTCCACCAGGCAGATTATCGCCGCTCTTCTCAGGAAATGCAGCTACAGAGGTCATTTTCTTTTTTCTTTTTACCTTCATTTTTGGTTGTGCTCGTTCAGTTGATGCTTTTGATTGCCTTTTGTTTTCTTTTATTTTGGTTCTTAATTCGGTTTTATTGGCTTCTTTTGTTTGAATTGCGAAATGGGTTTTTGCTGGATTTTCAGTCTAAAGTATATTTTTTCTGTCTCCTGAATTTGGGAGTCAGCCTTAGACTTTCAGTTGTTCAAGTGAGTTGACTCCCAACCATTTTTTTTTCCAGTTGTACAGTTGGTGAATTCTATGTTCTTATGTTGGTTTTTCCTGATTCTTGAAGTAGAGCAACGTAAACTAGCGATAGTAATAGATGTAAAACGAAGTTGTAAAACTAATCCCTTAGAAATGAATTTTCTGTTTTTCGGGGTGTACCTCAGCAGTATTGCAATTTTGATAGCAATTTAAGCCATTTCAAGCGATTTGACACGATATGGTTGTTTAAGAAATCCTTTTCTTACCTTCTTTTAGTCATGTACTTTATATAATATATACTTATATATTTTTAGAACTCATCAACAAATTTGGCTTGAGCTTAGAATTTTATCTTAGCAACTGATTTTTTTTTTTTTTGGCAGTTGCTGCGGTGTCCGATGGCTTAAAGGCATGGGAATTACTGAAGGGAAGACCACACGACGTGGATCTCATATTGACGGAAGTGGATCTGCCTTCAATATCTGGGTTTGCACTGCTCACACTGATTACGGAGCATGAAGTTTGCAAAAACATTCCTGTTATAAGTATGTTTACTTATAAATTAGGTGTTGCCTTTTTTCAATCTTAATTTTGTTTTATCATTTTGGTATTTATTTATTTATATATATTTTTGATCGTTGCAGTGATGTCCTCTCAAGATTCAATTAGCACAGTCTACAAATGTATGATGAGAGGTGCTGCCGACTATCTTGTTAAGCCTATTAGGAGGAATGAACTGAGCAATCTGTGGCAGCATGTTTGGAGAAGAAAAGCTGTATGCATATGCCTTATACTTTAATAAGTTAGGTTATTATTTAATTTGAATCCTTTTCTTACTTTTGTGGCAATCTGACAATGTTGTTTCATCAGTCAACTGCAAATGGCCCCCAAGACGAAAGTGTTGCGCAACAAAAGATTGAAGCCACTTCTGAAAACAATGCTGCGAGCAACCATTCCAATGGAAACACAGCGTGCATACAGAGAAATGAGGACAACATTGACAAAGGGAGTGATGCCCAGGTTAGTGTCTCTGATTCAATGTTCAAGCCTCCAAAGCAGTGGATGGTGCCTGGATTAGCATAAGTTCTGTTCTTTTAATTTATCCATTTTGTGGATAATTACATAGTAACTTGATCAAAATGTGGTGTAAAACGGGAAAAAAAAAAAACAAAAAAACAAAAATGAAAAAGGATATAAAATTAGTAGCTTGTCTAGATTTGAACGCTAATCCAGCGGATAAGTATAACTGGCTCTGCAGTTTAGCTATTGATTCAATAGATTAGTTGTCAAGTTGACAGAATTGGAATTGGTAAAATATCCAGTATGAATCAAATATCTTACTAAAGAGAAGGAAATTTGTAACTTTCAAATTTAAAAGCAACGGTTGAGGTTCTCCTCCTAGTTTGCCTAAACCCCTTAGAAGAAATGTGGATTGTTCATGCACTAGTTATCATGGAGGATGGTGTATGTCTAAACCAAGGAATATGTAATTGTCCATAAGGCTGCTCATGGTGAAAAGGAATTTCCTTTCGGTTTAGGTTGGTTACATGAAGTTTTATATAGAGACTGCGTGTTTGCTGTCTTTTGCAGAGCTCTTGTACAAAGCCAGAAATGGAAGTTGAGAGTGTCCACATGGAAAAAATGCAGGAATTTTCGCAGCCAACAGAGGGGACGTCTTTTCCGAGTGACTTGAGAATACAGAAAGATGGAGGGCACATCAATCTGGGGCAGAAATTGCTTATGCATGGAATTGAGGCCAGAGGTGAAAATCTTGACAATGTTTTAGTTTCTTGTATTTTTTTTAATCCGTAGGCAAATAGTACCTAACCTTTTGAGATGCTGCAATTTAATTAGGTTTGTCGATGGGTGCCTTTGAAGATACTGATGCAGGAATAACGCTAGGCAAGGGTTTCAAGCCAGAAGGTGTCAGGAGTGATGCTTGTGAGACTAACACTGTCTTGTCCAAACGTTCTAGAGATCCCATTGACTTGAATGGAGTTTTGAACGATAATCCAAGTTGCGATTATCAAAATTCCTCTTCAAGTAATGGGACTAGCAAGTTGGATTCTGGTCCAAGATTAGATCTTACCTTGAGATCAAATTCCAGTGGCTTTGAGAGTCATGTTATCGAGAAAAGGCACACCCTCGGGCATTCTAATGCTTCGGCATTTACTCGGTGAGATTCTATTTCCATTTCATTCTTTTTAATTTTGGCTTTTTCCTCCACTTAACTTTGATGCTAATTAGTTTTGAGATTCTTCATACAGATATATCAACAGGCCACTGCAGCCCCTAAATCCCACTCCAGCCAGTTCTTTTGATCAAGAGAAAGAATGCGGAACAAAAGCTGAAAAGCGTATATCCAATGTAGTCACTGGTCTAAGTTATAACTATGACTTTCCCGGTCCCTCACTAAGCACTCCGAAAAGTGTGATTACTCTCGCCACTGGTCAATCCAACCACTCTGAAGTAGCAACTTATTGTTCTCAACAAAGAGTATTCCCTCTACCAATTCCTGTTAAAGGTATAAGGGTTAATAATCCCTGTGCAGGCTATGGTTCTGTAGTGCCGCCGGTGTTTTGTTCGCAATCAGGTTCGTCATCCATGGTCAGCCCAAGTTCTGTTGCCCAACAAGAATCCCCATTAGGAATGAATACATTTTACCAAACGAATCGCAAAACAAACAAATCCGAGCAGGTATATGATCCACTTTGTCGAGATGCCAACATTACCCTAGACCAAGCTATCCACAATCAAGAACATAAGTTGGATTCTTTGGATGATAGGGGGCATATCTCTCCCACCACTGATCAAAGTGCGACTAGTAGTTTCTGTAATGGGAATCTAAGCCATCTTAATAGTATTGGGTATGGAAGTGCTTGTGGAAGTAACAGCAATGTGGATCAAGCTGTCTTGGTCAGGACTGCTTCTGAGAGCAAGAATGACGAAAGTTATTTTACAAACAATGCGAACTCTCATCGATCAATCCAAAGACAAGCAGCTTTGACAAAGTTCCGCATGAAAAGGAAAGATAGATGCTTTGAAAAGAAGGTACAAAGTCATCACCCTTCTTTGGTATAATACTTGGTGTTTCATTCTTGTTATCCAAAAATGCTTCATTTCTCTAATGCGACATTTGTTCCAGGTTCGTTATGAGAGCAGAAAGAAACTCGCGGAGCAGCGTCCCAGAGTTAAGGGACAGTTTGTTCGCCAAGTGCTGACTGAGCCTTTTCCTGCAGTAACTGATGTGAATTTATAAAAGGGTGTCAAATTTTGCTTCTGATAGTTAGAGAGACGAGCGCATGAATGGTTGAAAAACTCCGAATGATCCGATATATAGCTTATTCAACCTCCTATTTACAGCATAATGTAACTATTGTAGTATAACTATGTAATTTGTACTAGTTACCAGAAGCCCCGGCTTACTCATTCTTTTTTCCTTTTTGGTAGCTGTGAATTTGTTCATTGACAATCTTGTAGGTATAATACTGGTATAGCTATACGCACTTGGTTTAGGCATATTTCTTTGTATGGAAAGTAGATGAAACTTTGGAGTCAAAACCTGTGTTATGTACTTTATAATGACACCAGCAATACCATTCACGTACTTGTGTAGTATCGGTGCCTGTTTTTCCCTCAACTATAGTTCTTCTCTACATATTATAGCTCAATTCAAGTGAAATAGAAATGGCATTTCAAAATAATGTCCTGAACTTTACAAATATGGAAGTTTCTTCTGTCTTTGTTACAGCTCATGTTCATTAGTTAGAAATTGTAAAATAGTTTAATAGGCCCCATTTCTTGCGCCGTTGAGAACTTGAGTTGAAATGTGAAAAAAAAAGTCATTGTAGTATAAAAAGTTAAATTTAAATTTTTTGAGAGAAAATACGGTAACAAAAACTTAAATTGTGATTTAAACTAATGAAATGAACGGGGTCTATATTATTATTTTAATATAATATGTTTAGAATCAAGCACAACGACCTTTGTGGTGTCTCAAGTCAAACAGAATATGCCCTTTTCTCCACTAGTTACGGTAGGTGTTTCTTCCATAAGCATTACAATAAATATTAGGCACGTTAGGAACTCGTTCTAAAATAATTTTAATTTTTATATAAAAATGAAAACGTTTTCAATCTCAGACAGAAATCATTTTTAAAAATGCGTTTGGTAGTTTTATCAAAAGATCATTTTTAGTATAAAAATCTCATTAATGTCTCTCTTTTTCTCTTTGCTCAAGAGAGGAGAAAATAAAAAATAAAAAAAAAACGACTGAAAATCGTTTTTCATTTATCTCTCATTTTACACTAAATAAAAAAATCGTTTTCATTTCTGTTTTTTGTCTTTATTACGTTAAACACCGTTTTAAAAATGTTTTCATTATTTCTTTCTCAAAAAATGTGAAAAATAAAAACGAGATCAATTCTAAACACGGCCAAGAGCAGCGAAAGTGTGGACTACGCAATTTCTCAGAGCGAGAAAAGTAACAAAGTGAACCACAACTAGCTAAAGAAATTGTAAACAGAATATCATCAATGATATTAGCCTCAGGTAATGTCAAAATTGCGTCCGATTCAATAACCCAGTTGGAGAGCCCTTTGGGATTGAGCAAGTAAAACTCCTTTCCTCTGGGATTGCTAGTTTCTCTATTTTAGAAAAGCGTTTTCTAGTTCCTCTAATTTATTGTACGGATTAGCCTTAGTAAGTGGCCTTTTTTTTTTAGCAAAGTGATGCTGCCCTTTGCTATATTTTCTTTCAGGGTCCGCCATTGAAATAAAGTAGTGATGCGTCGTAATACCATAACAGAAAAAAGAAGAAAACAACAAGAAGTAAAAAAAAAAAAAAAGTACCAAAACCCAATGTTGGAACTTTGGACGGGCCGCCTGCGACCGACCGAAAAAACTGAGTTTTTGCCCGAGCTCGAGCCCAACCCGCCCGAAAAATTTGGGCCGCCCGCCTGAGCCCGAATTTCACTTTGAACGGGCCGCGGGCTTGTAATAGGCCGCCCGAGCCCGCCCGATTTGCCCAAAATTTTTTAAATATTTTTTAATTTTTATAATTATTAAGTTAGTTTGTGTTAAAATTATGTAAAAATCAAAATCAACATTCAATAGACTTTATTAACACAATTGAATAAATTAATCATGTATATTATTGATGTATTAAATTCGTAATTCATGATTGTCTCGTTAAAAACCTTACCAAGAAAAACCTAATTGGGATAAAAACTTGGCAAGGAAAAAAGAGTGCAATCATTTTGTGACGAATTACAAATTTTACAAACTTACAAAGTTATACAATTACAAATACAATGTCCAAAGTAAATACATATTTACAAATTACAAATTTACAAATTAATTTGAAGCTGAAGGATCGTCTTCAAAATTAAATGTTAATCGATTAAATTCATCAATTCATTCTTGACTTGCCGGCGAAATTATATCCTGTAGACGTTGATCGACACGATCCCAATTCTTAATGTAGACCAAGGCTTCAACAATGTCCTTTGCAATGCATTCCGGCGATCCTCAAGTATTCGTCATGTCGTACTGAAGGCTTGTTCGGATGAAACAATGAAGACTGGGATACAAAATATATCCATTACCAATCGAGTTAGGATTGGCCAAGTTAATGCCCGTGCCCTCCACCATTGAACTAAGTCAAACGATTCTGCCGTACTGTGGACTACTAAGCCTTCACTGAGGTACGTCATAAGCTCGTTGAAGCTGCCGCCGCTGCTGCCACTGCCACTTGTTGACAAAGATTCAATTTCAGCTTCTGTTTGAGTTGTCTTCTTCTTCTTCTTCAACCCGAAAACATTCAAGAATGAATGCGGATTTTCGTCTTGTTGTTGCGTTTCCTATACTCTATGAGGTACTCTAAACCTAATATCATATTTACTATAGATCGAATATATTTTATCCTTTATTATTGGATATTGGTCCTTACAATTGATGCCTAAAAATTCACCTAAGTTTTCTAAACCACTTTCTAAACCTTCTAATTTTAATCTAGGATAAAAAATAGTACATAAACCATACAACAAAGGCAACTTAGACCAATATTTTATAAATTTCTTTTCCATAGGAACGGCTAAGATTGGGTCTTTCCTATATTCGCTAAATAAAATACTAATTCGTAAAAGTTCTCCTAAGGCTAAAGGTGATGTTGGGTAATATGTTCCACTAAGTTTTAGAGTCACTTCATGAAACCTACCTAAAAATTGATACAAAACTTCGACGATTTACCAATCA
>NW_010362106.1:42046-42518 GCF_000414095.1 Morus notabilis | reverse complement strand
TTGTAAGAACCTAAACCAATCTTCTTGTCTTTGGTTACTACCTTGAATCCATGCAAGACTATTTCTAATTCTTTTAATGTGATTACTCATTTCTTTTAAACCGGATTTAACAATTAAATTAATTACGTGACATGCACAATGTTGGTAGAAAATAGTACCGTCATTGAATAAACTTAAATCATTTTTAAAAAACTCAATTGCTTTTGTATTGGTACTAGCATTATCTAATGTTATAGCCATTACTTTATCTCTTAATTTAAATTCATCAATTACATTTAAAATGGTATTATATATTAAATCCGCACCATGTGATCATAGAACACATTTAAAACCTAATATTCTCTTATATAAATCAAATCCTTTAAAGTAATGTCCGGTTACAGCTAAATAATCTTTATTGGCAACAGCAGACCAAATATCTACTGTTAACGCAACGCACCCGCTAGTCGAGTGTAAAAGGTTTATTAATGCT